>NW_010194970.1:50583-55455 GCF_000695765.1 Mesitornis unicolor
AGTAGAGGAGAGAGGAGAGAGGAGAGAGGAGAGAGGAGAGGAGATCTTTAAAGGTCCCTTCCAACCCTTTACCTTCCTCATCACTTTTCTGAACACTGTTCTCACTTCTTCAGCAATTGGCTTCTCTTCTAGCATAGGCACTAGACCCCCAGCCCTCCTCATCTCAGAAAGAAGGAAATTGATATCAGTGACTCTTTTCCCTCAGAAAATGTTTTCTCCTTGGATTACCTACCAGTGGACTCCCAGTGTAAACCACTTTGACAGTCCCCTCTCTGACTGTATTCCTTCTTGCACGAACTTTTAAGTAGCTGGAAGAAGTATGCTTTCAAAACAAAACTCTGACCGAGCCAATCTGTAACAGATGCCTCAAGGCTTGAATACAGTGTATGGATTTGTTCACTTATAAAATTGAGTTTCCTGTCCACCAAAGAGTCACCATCAGTTCTCTAGAGATGTGGGCTGTCTGGAAAGTGTGCCAGCCCTTTCTTTCATATCTGGGCAATGATGGCCAATGGCAATTCTACATAGCCGGGACATTGTCTCCTTGTTGAGAAGCAGCAAAACTCTGTATCTGGGGTATGATGTCTCTGTCTATTTTTCTGCAGTCTACCCTTCTACCACTCAAATTACAGGTTGTGTTACCATTCTTACAGACAGTCTAAGTCAATACAAACTGTTCGTGACAGTATCTTCACAAAACTTTCTGTCAACAGGAATGTCCCATGATCAACTTTCCTATGACTTGGAAAGGTAGAAAGTCCCAGACTTCCAGCAAAGAGATTTTGGGAAAAGTGGCTTCATCTAAACCTCAGTCCCTAAATCTCACAGCACTGTGGCTGAAAGACTCCTGGGGTGACAGCATGACTGATTTTGCCTAGGATGAAACCTCTTTATAAAGAACACAAAGGAGTCTACTAGGTTTGAATGAAGGCCAGTGAACTGGGGTTTTGACATTATGTATAAATGCACCCGTGACACATAGGGGGATTTTTTAAGCATGATGCTACAGTACTTATCGAAACTTAAGAACATAAAGCTCTTCATCAGTTCACTGAAAATGAATCTGGCAGCTGTAGCTGCTTTGCCCTTTCCCACAGAAAAGTGTTTTGTTTTGTCCAACCAACCATCTCTTCAGAGTTTCTGTGCCAGTCAGGAATCTGCTCTCTGACTGGGAACAAAATTTAGTTCTTGCAATGATAGCAAACTATACATTTGAACTCAGCATATCCAATATCTGCCCTTAATTTTCTCTCTTGTCATTTTAGATAGAAAAGTTGGAGAGATTCAGACTCTCATGACTGCTACATGACTGCTACTCCTTGTACAAGCTTTTCTATGGCATGACATTTCATTTCAGATGTATCCAAAGCTCGTAATCAAAGCAGTTCTCATTCTAACCTATTAAAAAAAATATTTCTTCTCTGGTTTTGTCTAAAGTAGCCTTTATCAGCAACAGAGGGAACACAACACAGACCAGTTGTTAAACATTATTTTTTGTTTTACTCAGACAGGACACAGCCCTTTCTCAGTTCTTCTCCAATACAGAGACATTGTATAATAATTGCAGTAGCAAGAAGCTTGTATTCGAGATGATACAAATGTAACACCCACAGAATACATAACATGATTTTTAAAGAAGCATGTAAGTACCCCTGTTACCACTCAAGTGGTGAGTACTGAGTAAATCTAGAGTGGGACCGTATTCTGATTTCAAGACAAATGACAGATTGTTGAATTGTGTAAATCAGATGTCAATAAAGACGAAATAGTAAAGTTCAGCACCTCACAAAGCACACTACGTTCATTCTCTTTAAAAGTGATGGGCATAGTTCCAACTCCAATTGCAGCATTAGTCATCGTGTCATTCTTGTTCATGTCACAACACTGGGGCTAAAAGGCAAACTTGTCCTAGCTCTTCTCTCTTAAGGCACTCTGAGTATTTTATTAGCAGTGGTTCAGACTCTGTAAAGATGACATATTCATCCCAAATCTTGCAAATAACCTATGATCTGTTATGTCATGACACTATTTACACACAAATAAACACACCTAGTACAGTTAGATATGTGTGTATATTACTTCCTTCTGAAAAGTTATATTTTTAATATTTTTAAGATTATGTTAACAATGGTTTGGGAGATGAATATTTTAATCTCTGTAAGTGTAAAGATTTGCATTAATCCTTGTCTGTATATCAAAAGGAGAGAAAAAACCCAAGAGTAATACAGGCAAAATTTCTCAAATGTGTTCTAAAGTACTCTTCTATGTATTAAGCTTAATCTCAGCACTTTCCAATTCTCTAAACTAATATAGTGGACGTATATTCTGAGAGACTCCAAAGCTTTTTGTTCTGTTAGCATTTTAGCTCTGAATTGCATTGCATTGATCCTACCACAAATACTTGTCCAACATGGAACACTGAATCCCAGGAGAAGGTAATGCTGAGGAACTGAGATTTTCCACACAGGACATGGATATGAAGGAAGAAGGCAAGAATGTATGGCAGGGTGAAAATCTGAAACACTTCTGTAATGGTTATCATTTGGATTAGAGACATGATTGTAGCGTCAAATGGGCTTCCAGCAGAGTGAAATGGAGAAGTTATAGAGGCTTTTTTTAGAGCTATAGTTTATCATATAGCTGTACTTACGAGTGGGTGTATAACTATTTCCTTAATACATAAGAGAATGAAAAGGGTATGATAGCAACATTTTAAACAAACATTCATATTCTACAGTCCCAGCTGGGACTGAATGAATATTTTATGAACTGTAAAGGCAGTTTGAGCTCACTTGGCACAATTCACAAGGCAGATAATTTGGAGCTGGCCCCAATTTGGGCTGTAGGGTTAGGGGTGAGTGAGAAAGGAATGGAAGGAGGTAGGTGTGTGTGTGCTTCCTTGTATGCTGCAATACCTTGAAAATGCAATGGTCATGAAAACTTTCACTGAAGCTGCCAATTTTAAATGAATGACTTAAAAATTAATGGACACAATGACTCAAACTCCTTTGTCCCATCAGCAGGTCAGTGCTGCAGTGACCCTGCTATAGGCATGCTTAGTCCCTAATTCTGGCCAGTGATAAAGGTGAATAGAGTTACTTCACCGGGAACAGGCAGCAACAGTGATGCTTGCCCTTGCTTCATAAGGTTGTACAATCAAAGGTGGGGGGTAAACAGCCTTTTGAGAGAGAGAGCAACTATTGATCCAAATCTGACTCAGCTCTATTAATCAAGCTATGAAAAGTGTCTGAAAGTAAATCATATTTCATTTTTCGGTGGCTTAAAATACTGGGGAGGTTGAGTTGATTTGCGATATTTTCATTGTTTGGCCACTTCAGTGAGATATCAATCATTTGAAAAACATGAGTGGTTAGAAACTCTCCACTGGTTTTCGATTAAAAGAGAATAGGAATACAGTAAAAGTTTTCTTTTGCATTTTTCAGGTGGGTTATGTTATGCATTTTATACTGCTGTTTGATTTGATCGTTCTTGACAACTTCCCATATAGGATGCAGAACTCTCCATGTGGAAGAAATATTAACTCATCTCTCTTATACAGAATAAAAAGAACGACGACAGTTGGGCTTATGCCTGTGAGCAGAAAAACTGTGCTGCACTCTCTGAGGATGTGAAGACAGCAATGTCTAGAGGAATTATTCTGGTGTGGTTAAATAATTATAAAAATGTGATAATTATTATTTTATCTTGGTTCTTATGTTTACCTTTTTCTCATTTTCCAAACTGTTCATCATGGTTATTCAGAACATCAGAAATTAAAAAAGGCCAGTGTACATATGTGAGTGTGTTTGACAAACACAATAGATGAAATTTTATTTATATTTCTAATTCTGAATCTTTGCATTCCTTGCAATAAACACATAAAAGATGTCCTGCAAATAAGTATGACATACTGTTCTTTGTTTGCTTCACTCATTACTTGGTGAGGTTATGAAGGTTAAAGAGAATAAATATGCAATTGAAAGTGGCAGATTTATATATCTTATTTGAAAAAGCTCAATACAGAAGACCAAAGGCATTAAAGTAAGTCCTATTTTGACTTGTAAAAATAAAATTTCGTTCTTCTATGTCCCAGTAATGTTTCTTTTCTAATTTAGAGATATTGTTCCTTATCATGGGGAATTCAAATAGAATGAAATCACAGTAAGATTTCAGAATATTTTTCACCTGAGCAGCTCTTTATGATGAAAAACACATCCTGCTCTCCATACTCTGTATCTGAGACACTGAAGGCACACGGCAGATCATTACCTAAGGCAAGAACTGAGATGAGTTTCTCTGATTTGTGAATCTGTATCCCAGCCACCTGAATAGGTAACTTTTATTCCAGTACCAAATATTCAATCTTTATTATGTGCACTGCCATACAATCTAGGAAGCTACAAGCAGGGGTCTGAAAGCTACCTTTTTAGGCACTCTGAAAACACAAACCAAAAATCCAATATAGCAGGGAAAAATGGAAGATAAAAGAGCAGCTCACAGCAGCGTATTTTTTTTCTGAGGGCATTTTTCATTGTTTCTCCAAATATCCTGGCAACACTACAGCCTTAAGATGAATTTGACAGCCTTAAAGCCTTCCTTCCATGATTTGGACAACTGATGATGAATACAATTTCTGAAGTAAACAGCGGCCACACAGAAGCTACCACACAGCACCCAATATGCACCAGAGACACAAGTGCCAATTTCACACTTGTCTCGACAAAATTAGTAATGACTGGAAAGGTAAACATCATTCAATTATAATATGAAGTCTAAAGCCTTTTTCTGATGTCACATTTAAAGAGAATGGTCTCAGACATCATTTTTGAGAATCAGGAAATATTGCCTAGCAGCCCCCTGCAGGCTCTGTTC
>NW_010194970.1:55486-66886 GCF_000695765.1 Mesitornis unicolor
GTCAGACACTTAAAATGAAAAGAGTGCACGCAGGTCTGAAAACTTTTTGGCAAGTTGTTGTTGTGTCAATGATAGATAACAAAGTATTAACACCATGGTCAGCTTTATCTGTCACAATCAGCACCTTTCATTGAGGAAACTAAATTTAAGTTATTCTTGGTGTGCGAGATGATAAGCATTGCAGGGCCCTTTGGTAGTGCGTGTCACTGCGATTTATGAACGCTCACAGCTCTGAAGAGCAGAAGAGCCAGGTGAAGTGGCAGTGCGAGTGGTGTGGCTTCAAGAAAGGGAAAAGGGAGGTTGGGCAGCACCTCAGGAACCCAGGAGAACTGAAATGTTGTGGGCGGAAGAGCAGCTGAACTAAGCATGACCCCAGCCAGAGCCTGACAGCGCTATAAATAATTCAAAATACACTTTTCATTTTTTTTCCTGACTTGCTGTTTATACATAAAAAGAAATCTGGAAGACCACTGGACTGTCAAATAAGCCTCAGGTGAGGCTTCACCTTCAGCCTAATTATTACATTAGGCTGCTGCAAAGTGGACAGCAGGTCTCACCACAGATTTGTCTGCAGCACAAGATAAATCATTCTAAGGCATTGCCATTGAGTTGCTCAGTTTCTAACTGCAGGTGCAAAAAATATTGTCCCTGCAGTATATCTTATGTGTGGTTACTAAAAATATTTCCAGCAATTCAGAAGTAGAAAATGCAAAAGGAAAACAAGTTATCTAAGACTCTCACACAAATGTCTCAGTAAACTTAGGAGTGGCTTTATTTTTTCACTCCACCTTTGGTTTGTGTTTACGTAGAGGCATAGAGCCAAAGATGTGCATTCAAAAAGATATGCTAAAACAGACGGAATGTTATGATAGCAAAAATGTTACTTCCAAATAAATGCTTGTAGGAATAAACCTCCACAGTAAGCAAGACTTATAAGTTTTCCATATCTTTAATAAAGTTCTACACTTTCATAGTCTTGTGTATCAAGAGACCCAAGCATGGTCTCATGGCATCTTCACGGCTGTCAGCTCTGAAAACAGGCAGACCAGTTCTCTGTGCTTTACCAAACAGGTAAGCTGCTCTCCCACAGAGGATCAATTCACCTCTCTGTTCATTCTGGAAATGAAAAGAAGGGCTCTTCGGAGTCCCAGTCAGTGATTTCACCAGCATGACCACTCTTTTTGAAAGCAGGGTGTACCAAAGGACAGGCCTGGGACGCAGCGTATGTTCCTGGCTCCTTCCAGACATGGGGTCAGCCTGGCCCAGTCACAGGGATGTTTTACCTCATTCCATTAAATTAGAGTAAAAAAGCACTATAGTAAAATAAATTAAATGTGTTTTATTTCTGTCCCCATCAAACACGGCACTTTTCAAGACAAGTGGCATCTGTATGTAGAATCTAGAGCACTTGACATGTCAGCCTTTAAACAAAATAGTGTGCACCTTTAATTCTGGGAGAGCATGACTACCCATTCGCATTTTGATAAAAATATCTCAGAGGAAAGAATAACACTGAATTTGTAAAAATTATAATAATTATACACTTGCTTATGCAGATGTCAAAAAGAAGCATAAAATATAACGTGCAGAAATTCTTTTTTTCCTCTTTCTTGCTTTCTTTTTCTTTCTTTTCCTCTTTCTCCTTTCCCTTCCCCTCCTCAGTTCTGTAAGTTAATTAGGCTGATGTTATAAATACTTTAACTCACCATTTATAACAGAGAAGTCGGGTTTTTGCTGGGATGCAAGAATTTTCAATGTGTCCCACGTACAGTCACGCTTGAGGCCCACTGAGGGATTCTGCACAGAGTGAGCTAAGCCCTGCGCCGCTTGCTGTGAGACTGTTGGCGTGGAGACTTGGCATTACGGGGATGTCTCACCAGATGTCTCCCTTGTATCAAATTCTTAGGCGCAAAGTTTTTTGGTGAGGTCCAATTAGAAAATCTTCATGTATTCCATTTAAAAGATGTTATATATGACTATGTAAATATTGCTGCAGAATCATTTATTGACTAGAGAAGGCGTTTTAAAGTAGTTCCACCATTTTAAATTATAATGTTCCTTAAAAGAACCTCGTTTGCTGATTAGAGAGATCAGCTTGTTTAGCTGCAGTGCCTGAAGCTTCAAATTTGATTGCATTCATTTTAATCACATAACTGATCTTATTTTCAGTAACATAGAGTTGTTTGTTCCAAATGCATTTATGAATTCTTAACTCAGCTCAGTTATGCTGCATGCTGGAAGTGATATTACTCTTACTAATTCCTAACCTCGTAAAAACCCAACCTACACAGAGGAGAAAGTGCTGGAAGAAGGAAGCATCTTTTGAATTTATTTGAAGTAAACAGACTTAATTTCAAGTCTTTAAACCTGCTTACGCTGTCCTAAGGGACACACTCCAAAAACACACATGATCTTTGTGCCTCGGCCATGAATGGCCTGTCAATTCCCAGACACTGAGAGAGATGCTAATGCGCTTGGCTCATCTCACGCTTCCCCTGGCTATGCCTACACCTCACTTGTGTGCAATGCTTTACCATGTCCTCCTCCTTGCTAGATAAAACCCACCCTCCAGAAGCAGACAGCTGCTCCAGCTGCCTTCCCTTATTCCTCTGGCCTACAGGACAAGGGAGTTGAAAACAGACTTAGGAAAGAGAGAACAGACTAGGGGAGGAAGTGCTATTTCACAGCACACCTTCCTGGCTCTTGTACCACCCTCTCTGCTACATTACCGAAATGCCTCCCTACACTGTGCGTGGGATCTTACTCTTTGGGAGAAGGAAAACCTGAGCTTTCTGGGCCTAAAAGGCAAGCACGAAAGACATTTAGCAAAGACCCAGAGAGTTTTTGGTTATGGAAGAAATTGCACCTGGCAAGGTACCTTCTACAGAACTTGTCTTCTCTCTGCAGCATGCTGCAGGCAGAGATGGCTTTTCAGAAATCTTTGTTTACAGCCAACCCAGGATTAAAGTGGGACCTAGAATGAATTAACTAGTTATTTACTGACATTGACTAGTTATTTACTTCATATTGTTAGCAGTCACCCCTGTGGGCCATAAGGTGAAGAACAGGGACCCAAGAACGTAACGCTGTGGCAGCAAAATGTTGCCCAGGTGCCACAAAGCAATTTTACACTCCCCTTGCTGCCTGCTTGTGCCTGGGGAGTGCCCACGCTCACCAGGCCTTGTGTGCCAGGGATATATGGCAGAGTAGGAGGTTCGTTACCTTGTTCCAGAAGTTAAAGGTTTTTAGGTGCTATTTTAGGAAGAGGTCATCAATGGGCCATAAAATGCTTGGAACATGTCCTCTCTCTACCAGAAACTCCCTCCGTGGCAATGATGGGGAGGATGCCAGTCGAAAACTCCTGTGCATAGCAAGATCAGATACACTGGTTTTCCATCTGTATAACTGCCCCATCAGGGGAAAAGCAACTGGAGTGACAGCCAAGGCTGATCCAGACGCAGCTCCAGGAAACATTACACAAGGATAGGACCTTGATGTACATGGGAGTCCAGGAGCTTAATGCAAATGGGAGTCAAGCCCATTGAAAACATCAGGCTGGTCTCCTGCTGAGATAGGGTTGTTCTACTCAGCAGCAATATTTGAGACTTTAATCCACCTCTTGAACACAATGATACTCAAACCAAAAGGCAAATATGGGAAAATGTGACTAAGTATCCTAGTGTGCGCCTCTGAGCCTTCCTGGAAAGCGAAGTGACGTTAAAAAGAGGGAACAGCTTGTACGTTGGCTAACATGCAGAGGTTTAATTTCTCCACAGTAGGTAACAAGCACTGACATCTGCGGAAGTCACTGTGCATTGAAGAACAAGCATCCAAACATGGGGCATCCAGAAAGGCAGCCAGTCCAGCCCTGCCAGCATCAGCAGCTGCACTTTCGAGCACAAAGGCAAAGTTTTTATTGCAGACTTCTGATGATTGAGCCCAGCATCCTTTTCAAAATAGAGGCTTCTCATCAAACTGCTTATTAATGCCTGTAAGCAGAGAGCTGATGGCTTTGTTTCATTTGACTCCAGGGAAGGAGAAGCATCAAGAGAAGGTGGCAAATGCAGGCAAATTCTTTTAAACCAGTTGTGATTCTATAGAGTCGAGGTTCTTCTTTTTTGCACAAGTCCTGAAAGCAATGAGGTGACACCAAAAAGGCTGACTACCAGCAGCAGTGTGGACACCAGCAAATAAACCAAGCAGTAAATGAGTAGGTATAACTGAATTTGTTTGTTTTTAATGAGGTGCAGTAATAAAGGTAATAATCAGAGAAACGAACGGTCCCATTTTAAAATTATTTTCAGACTCATCAGAGCAAGTTTTATTTTCAAATTTGAAACATGAGCTTATACATGCATATATATAATGTAAGTTTGTGTATAAATATTACATGTATATAATGTCCTTTATCTACATTGCCTTTTTTGTTAAAGAACTTGAATCATCTGGCTTACATAGAGAACTTAGAATAACTATGCTTACATGGAAAGGCAGTGAGTTTTTTTCCCATCATTCACCAATGACACTTCGTGAAGTCTTAAGAGGTTTAAAATGCCCTTTAAAATGCCTTAATTCTGAGAAATCAGAGAAATCTCAACTTACAGAAAGCTGGAAGGGGCAAATGTGCTATATCCTGCGCCAGAGTAGTACAGGCCTGATCCACTTGACCGTGTGCTTTATATCAAGTATGTGAGCAATACTTCTGACCCATATGGTTTACTGCATCAGAGACTAATTTTGTAATATCCCATCCAAATTTATATCTCAGTACCTGAACATTTTGCCTTATCGACAGGGAACAAGAATTTCTCCCTGCATAATTCATGAAGCTGTGAATTATTTTTATATATCCTCCAGCTTTTTTTAAAACAGCATTTGCAAATTGAAGACTAGAAAAACACAAACGCTTAACAGCATTCTGGAACAATCCTAGAGCGTGATCTTGCAAACAATACTGTCTGAGAGCAGTGAGGGGCTACTCACATATGCAAGATAAATCCTAGGTCATATTATTAATTATTATTAATCCTACTTCATATTATTTTAATTTATAACTTCAAAGGCACTTCAAATAAAGTTCGCTTCTACTAAAAAACCACAACCAAACAGTATAAAAAAATTCCCATTTCTATTACCTCCTCCTTGGATGCTGAACAAGCAAAATAGCATAAACTGCTAGAGATGAATCTTCATCTGGCAGAGTCTAGCATAGTTTCTACACATCCCATCAGACCAATGTATAGCAATGAAATGAAGACAGATGGTGTACCAAGTGCAAGAGCTGTAAATGAATGTGAGCAGAAATTGATTTTGAAATGTTCTTGGCACTTTCTCAAGAAAACATTATCATTATATTTAAAAAAAAAGTGCTCCATGCATTCTCCTCAGAATTAAAAACTTTGGCCTCTGTAGTTATTTTCTCCTCTGAGACCTATTTTCAGCTCAGTTGCAACATCTACATGAAAAAACAACCAAACTTTTATGGACTCTTAAAATTTAGTAGACCAAGAATAGTAATGGAGTACTGTGTCTAGTTCTTGTCCAGTACGAGACAGATATGGAGCTACTAGAGAGAGTCCAGTGAAGGGTCATTTAGATTATAAAGGGCCTGGAACATTGCTGATACGAGGAAAGGCTGAGAGAGTCGGGACTGCTCAGCCCGAGCAAAGAGAAGGCTCAGGGAGAATCATGTGTACAGAAATACCTGAAGGGAGGGTTCAAAGAGGACAGAGTCAGGATCTTCTCAGTGGTGCTTGGTGACAGGACAAAGAGGCAAAGGGCACAAAATGAAACACAGGAGGCTCCATCTGAACATCAGGAAACACTTTTTTACTATAAGGGTGACTAACCCCTGGCACAAGCTGCCCAGGGAGACTGTGGAGTCTCCATCCTTGGAGATATTCAAAAGCCACCTGGACAGGATTCTGGGCAACTGGCTCTAGGTGACCCTACTTGAGCAGGGAGGTTGGACCAGATGACCTCCAGAGGTCCCTTCCAACCTCAGCCACTCTGTCGTCCTGTGAATATATGGAGAATTGTGCTTTAAAATGTGTCAATACAAAAAATTCCTGAGGTAACTGCAGTTTTCTTGAGTATCAACCTCATTTATTTTCAGTGTCTTAAATTAACCCATCTGTTTCATTCTTTGAGTGGACAAAAACTACACATGCAAAGTTATTTTATGTTTTCCTAGGTCTGCAACAGTATGTGATAAATCATCAGGATCCCATACAAAAAAGTTAGTATTCTGCAGATTCATGAAAGCATCTAAACCAGGCTGCTCCCACTTGCGCAAAGCTGGACCTGTGCAGTTTTGCATGACTTCATGTTCCCTACCCTAAGCTACTTTACTCCTTAGGTTTTGTTGAAAACAGTTGGGATAGAAAGTTCTCAGAAAAAGCCTCGTATTAAAGATTTTGTTACTGTAAATCCAGTCTTGTCTTATGGTTTTTTTTTTTAGTTTGACCCCAAAAAACCAAATCAAACCAAACCAAACCAAACCAAACAAACAACAAACCGCCTGGAAGAGGTTTTGTTTCTGGACAATATTGTATTTCTATATGTGTGACCATGCGTGTGTACATATCTTGTAACACAGTGTTATCACCTGGTGCTATGAAAGTCTCAAAATATGTCATGCTAAGAGATTTGGACCTGGTCAGTATGCATGGCTAGGATGGAAATTTTTTAAAAAGTTCAAATTAAAAAAAAAAAGTTCACTAGTTTTGATAAATCAGAACTTGGAAATCTTCCATCCACATTAGCATGCATCCAACTTCCTAGCGTATCATTACAGAGCAAACCGTTTCTGGAGGTGCTATCTTTCCTCAAGGACATAAAACCATTATTATCATTATCATCATTAGTTGTATTTAAGACCCCAAGAGATTTTCTCACCAGACTTAGCCTTATAGTCTGAAATTCCAGCAACGTGCCCTATTACTTAGTGCCTGAGGCTGTGCCTGGTCCCAGGGCTGTGATGGGCCCAGCCACCATCCCCAGCTCTCTTCAGTGCCTAGAGGTGCTGTGGGATGAGACTCACTGGGTGAGGTCCCTGTCCTGGCAAGTAGAAGCAAGATTTGTTAATAAAAATCTAACATTTCCATCACAGCAATTCCCAAGACGAGCTAGCACAAAGGCAACTGCAAAATGTACAGAGAAGAAAATTCAGGTAAAACATTACGGATAAAAATGTTAGCTGCTTTCAGGTAAAAACACTACTTGATTTCAGATATTGATTTTTGTTCCAGTACATTGAAATGCTTCCAAATTCCAGCTCTGGCAAAAATGTTACTATTAAAATCTTGGCTCTCGCACTGACATCAATTGTAGAAAAGATGCACTTAAGGAAATTTAGAATTGACAGTGTATGTTGTGCTGACAGACTGATTAGTAAAACAAAAATAACCATTTTGTTTTAATATTAACAGTGGCGTGCACAGTGGGAGTTTTTGCTTCCTTATTCTGTTAGCCAATGACAGAACCATGAAGAGAACTGCAGACGAACTACAGCTCTCTAAGCATATATGAGTGTTTGTGGTTCTTTAGAAATTACCTCAAACAATAAAAACTGGACACAATGCACTGGAAAAAGAAACTGGATTGTGACAGACCTGTCTGCAAAAAAGTGCTCCTCCATCCTGCTAGTTTAAGTGGGTTCAAGTCAAGGGAAGGAATGCTAGGAATAACAATGCCTATGGAAAAAGCTCAGGATAGGATCAAGATAATGCTATTTTGAAGTTATTTTTTTGCCAGTTCAGACAAAACTCAGAATTTCAAGCCTCTTGCTTTGCAGAAAGAATGGCGATTCACCAATCACAAATAAGTCTACATAGAGACACTGAAAAATGCAATAGGCTCTGCAGAGACTTCATAACAGCTGGTATGTTTTCATCTAAGCTGAATCCCTTACCAAATTAGCCCACCTCTCCATATGGAAAATGTGATAGTCTGTATGCGGAATCAATTCTGTAAGCAATGAGTACATCTACCCACACTTTCAGGATCTTTTTACAAGAACCGTTAAGTTGTTCACCATTTATTCTCAGAAAAAAAAACCTCCAAAAAATTTCTAGCCTTGTTTCTCAGGGAAGCGAGGTTTGCATGATCATGCATGACTGTCCACCTCCCTATTCAGCATTTCCCACTACCTCAATAATTTTGCATCTGTTGGCCAATTTCAACCAAATTCAGTAATAAAGACAGAGTCTCAAAGAAGTTAAACCCCTGTTCAATTCCTAAGTTTCATGAAACTTAGGAGCAGTGGACAGAAACTCAGTGCTGTCTTGGAGCAAAAAGTGAATTCAGTGCAGCCCCTGACCACGGGCCAGTCGTAGCTCAACTGCACTCACCAGCTGCAGACACCTGCCAAGTCCCTGAAGATACCCGCAGCCTGTGCTTCCCACAAGGGAAAAGCACAACTGGCATGCAGAGACCGAGGTGAGAAATGCAGACACGGGACAGGCCTGGAATTAAGATGATAAAAATAGAAAGCAGAAAACAAATCAGTCAGACACCAGACTTTATTAGTTCCACTGCTCATGGACCAGCTTGATTAACAACAAATACATGCGAGTCTCAGAGTGCAGGTCTGCTGCACAAAAGCACAAGAGCAGTCACTGTATACCCATTTGAATTCAAATAAGGTAGGATAATTTAAATATCCGACATACTATTTAACATAATCTGTGAAATAACATGCTTTATCTTCTGATGTGTAATTTTACTTGTGATTAAATGGTAATAAACGCACTAACACTTGTATCACTTCTGTCATGAAGAAACTGTGTTCATATTATCAACTGTACACAAGATAACAGAATAAAAGGTTGACTTAGGAAAAGAGATTACAGTGCAATGCCAAGAAGCACTTCATTTTCAAAACAGTCAATTGATCATTCGAGCTTTTTGTGCAGCTTTGTAAATAGGAGTCCACACAGAACAGGATAGATAGCTCAACCTGTGAAATGAAACAAAATACATATGGTAAGAAACCAGAATATACTGAGCAACCAGAGGACTGCTGGGGCAATGTGGCTACCGAATGACAATGCTATAAAATCCTTGGGGCTGCCCCTGCTGCATGACTTCTGGTCAGACTCCTCTGTATTTTGGCTACTAGCACGGTCTCTGCAGTGCATAGTGCTAATTTCCTCTTCAAGAACTCATGGCAGGGAAGGCAGAAGAAGGGCATACAGGGAACACAAGTACTTCTTTTCTAACATGGGCATGAAGCAGTTCGACTTAATTCATTCCCTTCTGCCAAGTTCCCAAGGGTCAGTTGCCTCCCAAACATGAACTGATTACAGGGCAGGGATAGGGGTGACCCTGTGAACCCCAGAGCTACTCGTTGAGGACTATGGATTCCCATGGCAATGCACAAATGGGCAGGCAGAGGAGCTAGCTGCAAAGCTGACCTTTTCCATGCCCAATTACTCCACGATTCTACATTTTATCAATATGCAAGAAGTATATCTCCAGAATATGTGGTCTATAATGATGGATTCACTAGAACAGCTCAGCTCCCTCCTCCACCGTTACCTCCCACCCACCATGCCAGCATTACGTACTTTCCTTTTATAATCCGTAACTTGTTTCCCGCTCCTTGGCTCACTGCATCAGATTTACAGAGCCAAAAAGGAGGCACAGCACACCGAGGGAGCACAAACCAGGGAGCTGCAGCAGTGCAGAGGGGCGAGAACAGGGAATTCACATTTTTCTCAAGGTGAAGCCATTCACTGGAAACCCACACTTACTCTGGGACCCAAGAGGAGGTCAAACCTCAGAGGATGGTCTGATGACAGACACATGATCTGCATATGAGAATCACCCCTACTGCTCTTCCACTTGTATCAGGACTGCATCTGTGCTTGGTTCAGTGAAAAAGATACAGAACATATCCTGTCTAAAAGCATGAAACTTCTGGACATGAAAACATGAGCAGTTTATGACAATTTTTTTTACAGCTATAAGAAGCATGAGTGTAATTTTAATTTAGCTCTCCTTTTGGCTTTGGTGGTTTAACACACTTATACAAAAGAAGCACAGCAGAAACCGTCATCTTTTTTCTTGCTTGATTGCTGTATGACATTTGCTAACCCTGCGGTGGCTAAGCACTCTTTACTTTGTCAAAAGACTCTTTACTCTGTCAAAAGACTCTCCAGAGGACTGAAGGTGTTCCTTTTCAGCATGGCATTACTGATTCCTTTCTGAAAGGAACTGTACCAGTAATATTTCACCCTTATATAGAAGTGTTGCTAACCCAACTGATTTTCTTATAAAGTCTGCATTCTTCTTAAACTCTTTGCTGCTGAAACGGTAGAAACCGCATACGGTACAGCTCTGAATAAGCCAAAAAATGGGGCTTTAAGGAACACTGTACAAACACAGACTAGTAAGTGGTACCTGGAATGTACATAAACGTGGCAAAAATGTGCTGCAGAAATGTGTAGAAATCAAAATCAGAGGGTGGAAGCAAATGTCTCTGAACAGATCATAAACCCAAAAAAGGAAGGAAAGGATAGGTGAGTTGAAATGAAAAGTGGGTGTGAAAACGCAAGTGAGGAGCTGCAGAGAGTCAAAGGTTCTTTGAGGGGGAGGCAGGAAGAGGGCTTAACCAAGCAGTCAGCATGAAGCAGAGAGAAGCCAGCCACGACTTTTGAAAGGTCTTTCAATGTCCAATGGGGTTTGGGTCTTGCTACTGCTGTCCCAGTTGCTGGCTACTGCTGGAGCCTCCAGCAAGCTGCTGCTTCTACGTTCCTTTGGGGAAGCCCTCCATTACAGAGACTGCATCTATAGAGAAAGTACCAGAGACAACCAAGTCATGGGTCTTTGATGATAAATTCACTTATATTACACAAGTTCACATCATCAAAGGAAGATGTGACATCTGTGTATTTTTATCGTGTGAGAGCTGCTCTTAGTATCTGCTTCAAGATTTTCCTTCTTTATTTTTCCTTTCATGTAACTAGGAATCTATTCAGTGACCTAAATTTTCTGTTCCTCATAAGCTCTCTGCTTGGCTCACGCATGAAGGAAAGGGGCCAAAGATGGCCTTGTGCCATTGCTGATCTGCTGGGGATTTACTTGGCTTTTCATGTAAATCGGCCTCAGGCTGCCCTCCTTTGAATTTGGCTACATCCTTAATTTCTGGCAGCAGCAGCCCCTGAGGGGCTGTTGCACGTCCAGGAATAGCTCAGCAGCCCTTTGGCCACCCTTCCCGCTCCTGGATCTCTCCTGCGGACTGAGCGCTCATCCCTCAGCCGAATCTTCTGCAGCAGCGGGGTGGAGGAGGATGAAAAACCCAGTAAGCCCCTTTTTCCTGGGAGATGGGTCGGGCAGAGGCGCAGTAGGACCTTCGATGTCGGCAGGAGGAACCCCACCCGGCAGGACGAGCCGGAC
>NW_010194971.1:0-3516 GCF_000695765.1 Mesitornis unicolor
GGCGGGGGGCGGGTGGCGGAGCTGGGAAACGGGAGTTCGCTGATGGGCCGGGGCCGGAGCAGAGCGAGCCCTGCGCCCCCGCCGGGCCCCGCGGAGCGGCCGAGCCCTCGGCAGGAGACGGCCCCGGCCTTGGGGAGGGGGATGGGGTTGAGGAAGTAAATGTCGGCGTTGAACCGGCGCCGCTCGGGTGTTGCAGACACAACGCCACGGTGCGTTCCTGCTCTGGGCTCGCAGGAAGGTAACGCGGGCCCATCTGAAGGAAAAAAATAAGAGTTTTTGCCAAGCAGCAGAACTTCGTGTTTTCATTATTTTCAGAATAACGGGTGTTTGCAATTACAAACTTGAAGTCATCACCTGGAAAGAGCTGTGTTTAATTTCTTGTATTGGCCGTATTCAAAGCATGACTCAGAAAGCAAATCCGGTTCTGCACAGGATCAACCATTAAACCCCGCAGAGTCCAAAACTGAGCCCGGTGCCAAGTGCAGGGGCCTTGGGTGGGTTATGCACAGCGACAGACACCTCCACTGTTACATTTTAGGGGAAATTCAGTTTAATGAAGATTAGGGAGAAAAGGTTTTCCAAGAACTATCGAAAGCACTGGATTTTGCTTGGATGCCATGACAAGGCAGCACGCTAGGGTTTTTTGCTCATTCAAAAGAAATAGAAATATACAGAAATTAGAGGCATAACAAGGAGTATGTGAAATTTAACCTAAGATTTTAAGTATTTCTGGACAGTCCATTACAAGGCCTCTTCCCTTCCATGTTCCATTAACATGACAACTTCAGCTCATGCAGAAGAGGGTGACTCCAGCAAATTGCTGTGAGTGCCCAACACCTGTGCCTGACTGCATCTGGATAAAATTCAATGTATTCGCTAAAGCCTGAGCCTCAGAATCACTGAAATGAGGCCTCTCTCCTCACCAGTCAGGTAAAGAAACTGAAGCCAAGGAATCCCTGCTAATAGACAGTTTGATTTAAAAGATACGCAGCACTGCACATGCTTAAATTATCTTGGTGATGCTGGGGAAAAACTGCTGCTCAAAGAGGGTAACAGCATAAATAAAAGTAACACAAGAAGCCAGACAATTACAAGCCAAGTTAAAATTTCTCAAAATACACCAATGCAGAACTGATTTCTCCTGTAACAGAATGAACACAGCATCACATGCGTATTTTACCCTTAAATAGAACAACTTTATTTAACCAAGATTATTTCAAAGCTATTCCTTGGGACTGGCTTATAGAATTATTTTTGCTGGTTTTCCTATTCAAAATCCCTTACATATTGCTTAGAAAAATCTTTGACATTTTAATTTTAAAAGCATTTTGCTGGAAAAAGAGAAAGGTGAGAAGCCCATTTTATTAATCACCCTTTTCTATTTCTCCAATAAAACTAAATGGAATAGTGAGAAGTTACACCAATACTTCGCCCAACTTCATAAAAATGAGAATCAAGAAGTGCAGCTTCCAAGTACCCAGACAACGGTGACATTAATGGACACATCACGAGCTGGGAGTGACAACGCAGAGTTTTGGGACTGTGCTCTTCGGTCCTGCCGCAATTCAACCCTGCATGCTGGGCACTACACTCTGCGCCCAGCAGAACCATTTCATATTCTCTTTGTTTCACTAAAGTTGAAATAATTTTACTTTGAAGATTTTGGCTCAGGAGCCTAAAGGCTCGATTCCCCCCAGCACCAGACCAGCATGCACTGTATTTTTACACGACTGCTGAAGAGGACGAACACGTCCCTGTCCCTTGAGTGTGTCAAGGAGCTTGTGCCGAAGAACAGGCTGCAATCCTGGGGCTGTATTTTGAAAGCATTATAATATTTTACTTTATAGAAAAGTTCTGTTTCCAGCCAAAAGTCTCTTCCAAGTTGACAGGCATGTTTGTGGGCGAGTTTCAAGATCCAAATAACCTGGTGGATGCAACAGAAAAAAAAACAACCAGATGAGAACCAGGCACAACCGTTAACAGTCACACCAGTGCCCTTCCAGCTCACACCAGCGCACACCTGGCCGTTGGATTTGCTCCCCCATACTTCAAACCATACAGCCAAATACAGCCTATCACAGCTAAAACCTCGTCTTTCCAGAGACTATTCTCAAGGCTGACTCCATTCTATCACTTGGTGAGTTTTCCCCTCAATTAAAATGACAAACTGAAGGTTGAACTGAAATGCTGCCCCAAAGGATGTTTTATTTAAGCAACCCACAATAAGGAACACTGTGTCCAAGGCTAAACGCAGGCTGGTAGAGGTTTTCATGTGCTACAGGTGTCCACGTTAGCAAAAAACTGAGGTCAACCAATGTATCTTTGAACATTGAAACAAACAAGTGACATAGAAAGGAATTATGGGATGACAGAGTGGGAGAGATCCAGAAATAAATATACAAGCAAGAAAAATCCCAACATACATGACTTCCTATAGCCAAATGAGAAGATGCTGCACAGCGTGACTTACACAATCATGCAGAACATCATGAAGATATTCCACAAGGCAATGAAGATTCGAAAATATCTGAGACTCAGCAAAAACTCTCTGATATTATCACCTGAAAACCAGGAGAAGAAACCTTTGATGTAAGAAAAACCTAATACATTGACAAGTCACATTTTCAACACTGCCTGAAAAACCTGAGCAATTCTGACAGAGAAAAAAAACCCCTAAAGGTCAAAGAACAAAAACTTAAAGTTGAAGTTTTAGGTAGATGATCCACACTATGTTCAGCGTATCCTTACTTAAAGGCATGTGGGAAAATAAGCAATAAATGATAAGAAGGGGTCACACTATTAAAAAGAAAAGGACTCTGTTGTAGTTTTCAGCCCTCCTGCCACTTTTAACCAGCGAGCAGAGATACAAAGGAGCAATGTACACTAAAACAGAAATCGGGTTGTAAGCAGAGCATTACCTCCATGGCACAGGCACCTACATTCAAAACGCAAAAAGAAATATGCACTTTTGTACTTCTTCCCAAACCACCAATTTGGGATCAACAGTTTGGTTTGTCATGCCTGCATGTCAACACCACGGAGCCAAATTTTAGGTTGTAATTTGGTAAAACAGTTGGTTCCACATACAGAGTAATTCACATCCACAAAAAATGGAGTTAAGCTTGTACTTTGGTGCCTTGAAAACGCCTTAACCGAGAATTTCCTTCAGAAAACGCCCATTCCCGTGTGTTTTCAGACACCCCTGGGCAGAGTGGCCGCAGCCAGGCAGCCCCTAGACCCCGCTCCGCGTCTCCCGGATACCCTCCGTTACCGGTCGTGGGCTCCCTCGACTCCTCGCCGAAGCCCTCCGTGTCTCTCTTCCTCCTGCGGACAGAGGGGGGCGGGGGGCGGATCAGGTAGGGTGAGGCCCCCGCCCCTAGACCCCGCTCCGCGTCTCCCGGATACCCTCCGTTACCGGTCGTGGGCTCCCTCGACTCCTCGCCGAAGCCCTCCGTGTCTCTCTTCCTCCTGCGGACAGAGGGGGGCGGGGGGCGGATCAGGTAGGGTGAGGCCCCC
>NW_010194972.1:0-339 GCF_000695765.1 Mesitornis unicolor
CCTTGCGAACAATACCGCAAGAAGGCAAGGTTCAACCTTCCTATACCCAAATTCGGCAAGAAAAAGATGAGCCGTATATGCTTTTTATTGACCGCCTACGGGATGCAATAGACAAAGTATACATGAACTGTGATGCTAAAAATGCTATATTAATGAGCCTAGCAGTTGAAAATGCAAATATGCCATGTAAGCGGCTATTGCAAGCCCTGCCACGTGATGCTTCTTTAGTACAGATGGTTGAAGCTTGCAAACGCCTTAATCCTGACGAATACACTGCTAACTTGCAAGCCCAAGCTCTTGCAGCAGCAATAAAACCGCTTATTCATACCTCAGAGAAAC
>NW_010194973.1:0-728 GCF_000695765.1 Mesitornis unicolor
CATTTCCCAGCACACACAGTAAATGCTGGTCTCCACTCTCCCCAGGGCTGTGTCTCCTCTCCCAGTGCACCAGCTGAGATGAGGGGAAGGCCTCACAGCCTGATACTTTGGAGCAAAGCAGACCCTGTTTATTGGATGGGTTGACAGGCCTGGCCATCTCTTCCCTGTCAAGTGTGGATGAATTTGAGTAATTTAATTTTATCGCCAAGTTTCAATATATGTTGCTTTTTGTCGTGTTCACTTATTGTAGAATATGTGATTAATGGCAGTTAATATTAGAGAGATACACATGTAAATTTTGGGATGGTGTTTATAGTTGTGTAAGACTGTGTTTATCAGCAGCAATTCCACATCTATTGTATCTGCCACCTTAATAAATAATTTTTCTTTTCCATCTTGGTGAATCTCTTTTGGTGGAAGCCCCTGAGAGGGCTCTGAGCAGCAAACATTTGCTCTGGTCAGTGGCTGCTCACAGCTTCCCTATCAGACAGCATAGCTGGGACAGTGCCTGGAAGCTCCTGTACGGGAACTGTGGGGCAAAAGTGTGGCTAAAATGGGACCATCCAGGACGATTGCTGCTCCGGTTGCTGTTGAGCAGTTCCCCAGGCACAGTCATGGGCTGAGGACACCTCTGCTCCTCCTGGTCCTGATCCAGTGGATAGATGTCCACACGGGGAGGAACCTCACGCCCACCACCATGGAAAGACGGTGCTGGACCACGACCACAG
>NW_010194974.1:0-1035 GCF_000695765.1 Mesitornis unicolor
CCTTTCTATCTGCTGATAAAATGCACTGCCATGTTCATAGTTGGCAATGCTCTCATCATGTTTGGGTGGCTACAGTAACACAGGCAGAAACACTGTATGGTGTTACTGTCTCTGCTAATAAGATTATTAGCTCAAGACATGTTATTGATTTCATATTGTCTTAGCAATATTAACATGCTTTGTCCATTGCCTATGCAAACACATGGAGAAATGTGATTGAATTCTGTGTTGGAAAGATAATGTAAAACAAAATAGCTGTGGTATATCTGTTCCTCAGTGGTTCTCTGCTGTTATACCTTTCAATGCATACATTTTCTGAATTAAAGAGCATGGGCACCAGCAAAACCACAAACCTTACATGAACTATTCTGAGCTTCCACAGAGACCTTTAATCTAATAATACATTTAAGGAAAACTGATAAAATTATACTGCTTCAGTGCTGCAAACAAGTCCACTAAAGCTAAGCTATCCTCTAGAAAACACTATCTTGTTAAATAGTGTAGACAGATTTTTTTCTAGCTTTCACATAGGTTTGGTCATAGAATCATAGAATAGTTTA
Organism: Mesitornis unicolor; assembly: GCF_000695765.1. Classification (NCBI taxonomy): domain Eukaryota; kingdom Metazoa; phylum Chordata; class Aves; order Mesitornithiformes; family Mesitornithidae; genus Mesitornis; species Mesitornis unicolor. Next base: position 561 of record NW_010194974.1, read on the forward strand.
GGTTGTAAATGACCTTAAAGATCTTTGAGTCAAACTGTAAACCTAACACTGCCAAGTCCACCACTAAGTCACGTTCCTAAGCACTGTGTCTACACATCTTTCAAATATTTCCAGGGACAGCAACTCCACCACTCTCTCTCTCACCTGTTCCAAAGTTTGACAACCCTTTTGGTGAGGAAATTTTTCCTGATATCCAATTTAAACCTCCCCTGGTGCAACTTGAATTACCCTCACTGCAGCAAGGAAGAAAATTGGGTAACACACCAAAAAGCAAAATTTTTGTGGCTGACTACCATGACTTTTTGGTCAACTGTCATTGTACCGAAGAACAAAGATAGCTGCTGAATTTTTACAGGCATCTTTTCCTCAGGCTAAATAATCCCAATTCCCTCAGTTGCTCCTTATAAGACATGTGCTCTTCTATATGAGTAGATATATAAATATATATGCAATTTTGTTTCCTATTTAGCTATTC
>NW_010194975.1:0-703 GCF_000695765.1 Mesitornis unicolor
TGGAGAAATGGGGTAGAAACAGGGTCTGGAGGTGCTATGGGGACATTGAGGGTCATTTTGGGAGATTTTGGGGTGATTTGGGGTCATTTTGGGGTTTTAGGGCAAGACAATGGCTCTATGACCCATGGGAATGGGGATTTGGGGCAGGAATGGAGCCCAAACACCTCATGGAGTGGAGAAATGGGATAGGGGCAGGGACTGGAGATGCTATGGGGACATTGAGGGTCATTTTGGGGTGATTTGGGTCATTTTGGAGGGGTTTTAGGGCAAGACAATGGCTCTGTGACCCATGGGAATGAGGATGTGGGGCAGGGGGGGGGATGTGAGGCAGGAGTGGAGCCCAGATACCCCACAGGGGTGGAGAAATGGGGTAGAGACAGGGATTGGAGACCCCATAGGGAGATTGAGGGGGATTTCAGGGCATTTGAGGGGTTTTGGATCATTTTGGGGTGATTGGGGGGGGTTTAGGGTCATATAGGGCAAGATATTGCCTCTGTGACCCATGGGAATGGGGATGTGGGGCAGGAGTGGACCCAAACACCTCATGGGGTGGAGGGACAGGGACAGGGACAGAGCCTGGAGACCCCATGGGGAGACTGAGGGAGATTTGGGGTCAGTGTCTCTGTGGGTCAGGGTCTGTGGGTCAGGATCTGTGGGTCAGGATCTGTAGTCTGCACCATAGCTGTCTGTGGAGTTCATGTTG
>NW_010194975.1:848-1051 GCF_000695765.1 Mesitornis unicolor
GCGGTGGGGCAGGGTCTGGGGGTCACCTCTATGGGTCAGGATCTGTGGGTCACATCTATGGGTCTGCCCCCCAAGTGCAGATCTTCGTGGAGTTCACATCGGTGTTCTGTGGGTCACTCCTATGGGTCACATCTATGGGTCAGGATCTATGGGTCCCATCTATGGGTCAGGGTCTGTGGGTCCCATCCGTGGGTCTGCCCCAT
>NW_010194976.1:0-2862 GCF_000695765.1 Mesitornis unicolor
GGGGTTGCACTGGGGGAGCTTTCCATGTCCCCTCCAACTCCTCACATTCTGTGAAGAGGCAATTGGTTTGAATAACTGCAGTGTTAGGAGCTGCTTTTCCTCTTCCTTGTCTACAGGATGAATGGATTACCAGTACAGGAGGGAGCATAAAGTTCTTTTCCTACAGCATAAATCCTGTTCCATATTCATTATTTAATCACAATGCAGAGAAATGCTGCAGTTGATTTAGATACCAACCTCAGGCCTGAAGGGGATGGTGCAATATGGGAGTCTTGGTTGCTTTAATTCCCCAGCAGCTGCATTTGGACCAAGCCCTGAGCTGCATTGCATCTCTTTCCAAAGCCTCCTGTAACTGGAGCAAACTGGAAGCTCCATATTAAATTGCCACTGTTTAGATGAACTTTGTCCTTCCCAACTCCTCAGGTAGCTTCTGTAGCTAAAGCCAAGGCTCCTGTGAACAGCCCTTACCTATGCAGGAGGAAATCGATGGTGGAGGCGTTTACAGACATCAACAGGCGCATTCCTTGGTGATGAAATGGGTTTATTCAGATGTAAATACGCTCCTGGCTGAGAACCAACGTGGTGGAGCAACTGAGAGCCATCTCCAGAGGGCAGGGGTTTGAAAAATAGAGAAATACTCTTCTTTTCCCCAAGTTTCTGTGGTCTGTAAGCTGGCAGGTTAAGGTCTTCCTTTGTGGCCTCCAGCACAGAAAGGGATCCAAAATTGCTTGATGTGACACACTCAATACTGACAAAACCCCATATCCATGAACAGGGGTGAGTTCTGCTAAACATCGCTGTTTGTGACCTGGATGAAGGAGCAGAGCTTGCTGTGCTCACCAGGTTTGTAGATCATGGGAGAGCTGTCAGGAGGGTGGGGAGCACTCAGAGACACTGTGGCATTTGGGAGGATGGAGTAAGAAGAGCCTCGGGAAGCTCGGCAAAGGCAAAAGGACAAATGCAGAGCCCAGCATGTGGGATGGGACAAGCCCCTGGAGTAGGACAGGCTGGAAAGGAGCTGTGCCAGCAAAGGACAAGTTGGACATGAGTCAGGCAGTGTCTCCTTGCAGCAGAAAGGCCAAGTCCACAAGGAGAACTGGGTCCAGTTCTTGGCTCCCCAGTTTAAGAAGGACAAGGAGCAACTGCAGAGGGTCTGACAGAGGGCTATGAAGAGCACAAAATCATTACAGTTGGAAGAGACCTCTAAAATCATCCAGTCCAACCCAACCCAACCCCACCATGGCCATTAAACCATGTCCCCAAGTGCCACATCCATCGCTGCTTGAACCCCTCCAGTGATGGGGACTCCACCGTGATGATGAAGGGACTGGAGCATCTTCCCTATGAGGAAAGGCTGAGGGAGCCCGGGGCTGTTAAGCCTGGAGGAGACTGAGGGGGTCTCATTGGTGCTCATAATATCTCAAGGGGTCTCATTGATGCTCATCAATATCTCAAGGATCTCATTGATCTAATCAATATCTCAAGGGGTCATTTGATGCTCATCAATATCTCAAGGGGTCTCATTGATGCTCATCAATATCTCAAGGGGTCTCATTGATGCTCATCAATATCTCAAGGGGTCTCATTGATGCTCATCAATATCTCAAGGATCTCATTGATGCTCATCAATATCTCAAGGGGTCTCATTGATTTCATCAGTATCTCAAGGGGTCTTATTGATGCTCGGCACCACTGACAATTCGTGGTCCTGAAGATGGAGCTTCAACTGAAGAAGCAACAAGATGACTTCTGAACCATGAGCTGCTCTGCTGGTGCTGATGAGGCAAAACCAGCGTGTTTACCGTTGTAAATTTAAATTATCATGGAAGCATTTGGTTGGAAAAGCCCTTTAAGATCATTGAGTCCAACCATGCCCTGTCCACCACTGACCATGGCCCTCAGCACCTCATCTCCATCTGTTGAACCCCTCCAGGGATGGAGACTCCACCACTGCCCTGGGCAGCCCCTGCCAGCCCCTGCCAACCCTTTCAGGCATAATAACTAATTAGTTAAACTCCATAAAATATTGTTTTTCTGCCTCCTTAAAACTGACAGGGGATTGCCCAGGGAAATCCACCTCTGCATTAGCACACAATACGGATCTAAAGAGTTTTTCCTTGGATTTCTGGGCACGCTCAGGCATCAACATCACATTCATTTAGTGAAGAAACCATTCTTCCTCGGTCGCCTCTTCAACTCCTTCTGCTTTGTTTATCACGTATACTCGATTTTATTGCTTTAATTTGCGTCTGTCTCAGCTGTGGGATGATTGCTGGTGTGTGTCTCCCCCAGGCTTTTGTTTTCGGCGGATCATTTGTGACAAGCAGGTGCTCCACGTCGTTTAGGACTGAAGCCGCTGTTTGTAAGAGAAAAGAGGCTGTGCTCTGCCTCCAGGTTCTGTGTTTTGGGCATTTTCACCTCTGACTTTACTGCTTTTTTTTTCTCTTCCTTCCCTTTGCACAATGAAATGATATTAATTAGATGAGGCTTTTTTTGTCAGACTCATAAAATAGCAAATCCAACGAGCTTTGCTTCTGATTTTAATTGTTCTTTTTCAGCCTTTTGCTGTCAGTCTGAAGCCTTCAGCTCTTGCTTGCCCCCTCTATGGCTTTTGATGTTTTAGGCTAATCCCTAATGAAATGGGCAGGGTATTGCACGAAAACAATTCCAAGACCTTTATTCTGGTAATATTGCGAGAAAAATTCAGTTATAAATGGGAAAATACATCAGAAATTTAACGCCTGATAGATTGTTGTACATCAGATGAGAAAAAAAAAAGTTACATTTTCTGGTTAATTTTGGTGCTGATGATTCCCACTTGTTGGTCAATATCTCTGTAACAGCAAGCTTGCTTTTTCCACC
>NW_010194977.1:0-262 GCF_000695765.1 Mesitornis unicolor
TGGGGGGGACCCTGGGTGGACCCCCCTCATCCCAACGCCCCACAGCACAGCAGAGCCAGGGCAGAGCTTTGCCCAATGTCCCAAGGCTGGGGGAGGTGACCAGTGCCCCCAAGGTGGGTCTTAGTGTCCCTGGGGGTGTCCCAATGTCCCTGTGGGGAGTCCCGGTGTCCCCCCCTACCTGCTGGTACACGGCCCTGCTGTGGAGGGCAGCCGCTTGCTGCTGAGGTCCCAGGGTGTAGATGACCGAGCGGTACTGGGTGCC
>NW_010194977.1:310-558 GCF_000695765.1 Mesitornis unicolor
GGCAGCACCCGAGAGGGAGTTATGGGGCACGCCCTGGCCCCGCTGGGCACAACGCAGTGGGCACTGCCTTCACCCACGGATGTGGAAATGGGGAAACTGAGGCACAGGGTGAGGGAAGTCTCTGTGAGCCCCCCCTACAGCACCAAGGGATGGAGATGCCAAGGACCCCCCTGTTGGGACCAGTTTGGGGTGAAGCCCTCCCCAGTCCAAGGTTCCCCCAGGGCTGCAAGGGGACCCCTGTCCCCCCT
>NW_010194977.1:771-1082 GCF_000695765.1 Mesitornis unicolor
ATTCGTGACACTTGTGCCAAGCGGGAGCACTGGGAGGGAGCTGGGTATGGGGGGCTGCAGCACCCCCTCCACCCCCGAGGACCCCTCCAGACCCCCTTCCTGTAGGGGGTGGGATGCCCAAGCATCCCCCCACGCTGGGATAAGCCAGGATAATGCTTCCACAGCCACTTAATCCTCCGCAAAAGTCTCTTACTAAGCCGGATCCGTCTGGGGGGCTGAAGGAGGCTGGGGTGTGGGGGGTCAGCACCCAAGAGGTGGCAGAGAGCCCCCCACAGGAGCCCAGGCCAGGGCACACAGGGGACACCCCACGG
>NW_010194977.1:1326-1530 GCF_000695765.1 Mesitornis unicolor
CACCCCATGCCTGGAGGGTGACAGACAGAGAGCATGTGGGGTGTGAGCTGGGTTAGGAGGGCCCTCTGGGCCCCCCCCTTCCCTGGTGTGGGGGAAATCGCTCACCGAAAATGGCCATCTGCATCCCCGCTGGGAAGGGCGGGAGCGTGGGGTTCCCATTGATGGCGTGGGTGCCTGCGGGGGAACACGGGGTCAGGACTCCCC
>NW_010194978.1:0-13991 GCF_000695765.1 Mesitornis unicolor
CTGTGCGGGGCTGAGGGGCAGCGATGGCGGTGGAGGCTGCCGAGGCCCTGTGCCTGGAGCCGTGCTCGCCGCTGTCTTTGCTGTTAACGGGGAACAGAAATGCGATGTGACACGTTTTCTGCTTAGGCCTTGATTCGCAACATAACTGCAATAATTAGGAAAAACGGCCTCTACTTTATCAACTTCTACGTTCTTTATGTTATCTTGCCTCTTGCCACCTTGCTTCTCCCAGCTGGGCACGCTGTAGGTAGGTGTTTAGTGTGCCTTTGACAGGTAGCTGTGTTTCTGCATCAGCACATGAACCCTTTTGGGTGAGATATTGCTGGATTTTACAACAGCCATCTGTGTAGTGCTGGATATCCAAATTGCCAGTTCAATGGAATCGTCATGGATTTCTTCTGATTTTAAACTTTGATCTCAGCACCTCTCTCTTCACCAAATTCTTATTCTGTACTGAAAAATGCTTTGGACAATAGGCGATGTGAAATGCCCTTGGGGACAGAAGCTAGATGGCTGTTATGTTGTGTCATCCTCCCAAATTTCATGCCTGTTACTGGCTATAAAAATGCCAATAACCAAAGGCTGCCCCAGGTAAAACATTCAGGATCACGACTGCAGGTTTTCAGAGTCTGGCTCTAACCTCCCACCACAGAATAGGACCTGTTTTTGTCAAAGTCTGAGTTGCACTTCTGTAATTTAATAACCAGGCTCCAAGCTTCCCTGCTTAAGCTGCGTCTTAGCTAAGTAATTCTAGTCCTCCAGCCTGCAAAATGGATCCCTTAATATAAAAAAATGGCTAGATTTTGCAAGAGCTGTCCAAATGCAATCTGTAATTCTCGGCATCTTGTCTAAGCTAATGCAAAGCAGCACTGTTGGACCATATGATGTCTAAAATGCTCATGTAAGTGAGCCTCCCAGTGTGCATGTGCTCTCCCTCCATTCCTGTGAGCGACCGAAGCACAGCGTTGGTAGTAGCCTTAGGAAATCGTAGAAGATCGCCCTGGTATGGATCTTGCTGTAGAAGCTGCGGATGCGGTTGCTGCCCGGTGCATCTTCTCGCCTTGCGTGAACCCTGTTGCGTAACGGTTGTAACTTCCCTCGCTCAGGCTGTTGAGGGAGCGATTAAGAAGCACAACACCTGACTGTAGGTCATGTTTTTGGAGAAAAAGATGCTTCGTTTTCAAATCAGATAAGTCACTGTCTTTTTGAGGTGTTTTGATAAACTGGATCATGATTTATATTAAATAAAAGAAACAATGAGTCACTTAACTAGAAACAAAGAGCCTAATTCTCTAATCATTCTGGGCTGCCAAAATAATGCAGATAGCGCACACAAATGTGATAGCCAGGTTGTTTGCTACAGAAAATGTAAAAACATTCATAGAAAGTATATGGAGAGAAGAAATATTTTGCTGTGCTACAAAGGAGCCTGTGATCATTGTTTAATCTTGAAGTACAGGTCCAATGCAGCATCGAAATGCAATTTGCAATCCATGTCCCCTACAAACACTGAAAGATTTTTATCACAAAGATGAGTGCTTGGGTGAAGCTGTGCGTGTAAGAATGGTACAGACAGCAGCACCGTGTTCTGTGTTCACTTTGAGAAACTGGAGCTACAAGTGATAAAATGCTGGAAGTGCTCAGCGGTGGGAGGAATGCACAGCTTGTATTGTTATTTGTTTCTGCGTTACTGCTTTATTTGGTGGAGGGAAGTAATAAAAATGGAGAATAACAATTCGGAGCATTGAGAAGCGTGTAACCTGCGTCAGTTCTGCGCTGAAGTGAGGTGATGCTGTCCGTGGCTGTGCACTGAAGGCGCGGATTCCCGCAGGTGGGAGGACGGGGGCTGTCGCTCTCCCTGCGCCGCTGCCAGCGCCGCTGCTGTCACATGGTGTCACTGCAGCTGCGCTCGCCCTGGCGTGTACCGCTCCGATCTCGCCTCTTTCTGCACCACTTTTATTCTGGTTTAGCTCTGTTGGCTTTAAATGGAGTTGTGGATTAACTGCCGTGGTATGAATAGGTGATGGGAATTCGTTTGATCATCTGGACGTGTTACTTTGTTGGCTCATCTTTTACTGCGCATGGTGTGCTTTGGGCAAGGAAGAAAGAGTTCTGGAGTGAAAGTCTGTTCTGAGGTGATGTTACTGCCTAAATAGCTAAAATTTAACTGTATTTTAAACAAAAAAAAACCCCAACACCCCCCGCCAACCCCTACAAGGAAGAAGGAGTTCTGGAGTGAAAGTCTATTCTGAGGTGATGTTACTGCCTAAATAGTTAAAATTTAACTGTATTTTAAACAAAAAAAACCCCAACACCCCCCGCCAACCCCTCAAAGCATGACACAGCTGTCAGAGTCTTATCACAGAGATCTGTGTGTTCGTGTCTTTTGTTACAGAACTTTTCAAGGAGTTTTTTTCCATATAAATACTCAGTTGGAGCACTTTTTGTAGAAGGAAAACCAGGACACGTACATGCAACTTTTATAATAATTTTGTTGGGATTCTTGCATAAGGACATTCTGCAGACTTGGCGTTTGTAGCAGAGTTGCTCTCTAAGCACATAAGCTCTGTTCTGGTTATGTAGGTTTTAAACAGGCCTGAAGCAGAGGTATGGAGCGGGATATGTGCTGCAGCAGAAGGAAAGAGTTTAAAGGAGTGGACTAAATTGTGTGTGGGAGCTGCACAGAGGGTCAAATCGAGGTCTGTTTCTATAAAATATGTAAGTTAGCTGCCAACACAAATATTACCTAGCAGTTTACACGTGCTGAGAGAGCGCAGTACAGCCCTGCACCAGGAACAGAAGAGAATAAAATAACCATTGGTCTGGTTCCCTGAGGGTGTTAGGCAGGAAGGGAAGTGTGCGGTGACAAAAAGCCTGGATGGAACAGCAGGTTTAGGGGACTCGTCGTTTGAAGTATCTTTAATTATTGGTATTATTATAATCTAACACAGGCTAGAAGCTGATTTTTTTCACTATAATACAAGCAGAAGTCAGCAGAGGGATTTCTGTGCTGTGTGGCAGAGGAATGATCAGGAGCAGTTTCTGCTCAGGAAGGTGCATTTCCAGAAAGATGACGCTCTCTGTGCCATTCCCGAGCTTGGTGGCAGCTTATCGCTGAGTGCTGGGTTGGAGGGAAGGAGTGAACTGAATGGATCCAGAAGCTTTCCCTGGCTCGCATTGAATCCTCTCCTGTCAGAGCAGGGCTCCAGCTGGAAAGCGGCCACTGCCACCTTGGCCAAGAGGGCTGACAGGATGCAGAGCGGAGGATAACTGCCCTCCGGATCCAGCGCTGGCCTGGATGCCATTGGGGCCATCTAGTAAATCATCTGACTTGCTCGAAAGAAGTCTCTCCATCACATTGACATCAGGCTGCGTTGTATAGCGACTGCTCAGTTTGGAATTAACAAGTGTACATCAGGGAGTTAAAACACCAGCCGTTTTCTGAGTAAAGAAAGAAAAATCTATCTTGCAGCTTGGGTGCTTTTCAGGAACTTGGCTGCTCTGGATGCGAGAGGCATGTGCTTTTCTGCCCTGCTTTAGGTGATGGCTTACTTTGAGGGGGCCCAGATTTGGCTCCCTCAGCAGTTGTGCTGGCGTCTTGCCATCGAGTGTGCATGAAATGGAGCTGGCTGCAGTTCCCTCCTCGCTCGAACATGGAGGGGCAGCCGCAGAGACCCGAGGCCCTGGTGTGCCTTGCTGCAGGTTGGCTCGGCTACGAGAGTTACGCTGGGATGTGCGATCCCTGCAGCATAAACTGGGTTTTTGTGACTTGGTCGTTGCTTTCGAGTCCCTGGGTTGTATTTTGGTGTCTTGTCGTAACTAATGCGTTTCAACCCTTGTGCCTGCGCTTCCAAAATCGTGCTCCCTTCTTACAGTGGTTTACATGCTTTTCCAGATGTACGAGGCTCAGCTCTCATTTGCAGACTTTTCCTATGATTTTGTGGCTTAAGTGCATTGCCACAAAATCAAGATAAAACACAACTGGCATTTTCGGTGCTCCAAGAATATTGTGTGTAAACAAACCACTAAATAGCTTGTGAAATGTAAATACACACAGCTCAGCCCTCTGAAGCTGGTGGTGTTTTTCTGTCTCCTTTCTTCCCCTCCCACCTCTGCCAAGAGTGGGCAAGCCTGATGCTCTTTTTTCTATTGCTCTTTCATACAATGCAAATGACGACTAAGTACCATGTAGGTGGTGTGCAGGCACCACTACAGAGTCATAATTTGAATTTGGGTGAAAGGAAACACTTGCATCCTCTTCCCCATCGCTTCTGAACCATCTCCTGGGGCTTCCTGGACTGCAGTGACCCAAAAGCTCTGCATCGGTCTGACTTTGAACTTGAGCTCATTTTTAGCAGCAAATGAGTTAAGTCCGTGGAAGAGCAGAGGCTCAACTGTGATGACATTTTTAGCCTCTGCCCTTCGTTCATCCTAGACACGAAAGGTCATGAACCGCAGTGAAAGAGGGATCACAGAGGGCGCGGGATGGACAGAGGTGGAACAAATTGCTAGTGGCAGAAACATAAAGGAGAGAAGCCAAAGTTTTGTGTTACGAAGGCAATTGAAAAAGGCCATGTACATCCCATGGTGATATCTTGTCTCCTGTATTTGAAGTGAGTCCGCCAATCCTGAATTTAGAAGAGTCTGCTGGTAAGGTGGGGCTTGGATGATCTCAGTGCAGAGGCAGGAGGGGACAGCACTGTTTCCATGGTGTGATGTTAATGAGCAGCTCTGCGCTGTTCTGGGAGAAAAGATGCCAAAGCTGCAGTTCTGGATACAGACAGGTGTGCTTCTAGCAACAGAAGGGTATTTAAAGACATGTAAAACAAATGAAAAGCCTGATTCTGTAAACTAAGGAGTTATTTGAAGCTGAAATAATAGGATTGGCACTGCATGCTGGACACTCAAACTCACGTGACTCAGCGTGGAGTTGAATTTGTGACCCTGGCTGTTGCGCTGCAGGAAGTCTGGACACTGTTCTTGCTGAGGTGCCAGAGGTAATGCATTGGTGGCAGCTCACCTTAGCTCTGAGCTCTTCATATCAGAGAGCATTGCCAAATCTGCTGGTTCCATTGCTGGGTGAGAGAGCTGGGATTGTTGCGGTGGGTCAGCAAAGATCCACATGCAGGTCTATGGGAGTCCGGGCTTCCTCCCTCTGCAAGCGAGAGGGTGACTGTGCACAACTGTGCGGGACAGTGTCACGGGCTCGGCTGGTTTTGCATGCATTTTTAAAAATGTCTTTCTCTTGCTTAATCTTTAGAGACGCTACTACTTCTGCAAGTTGGCTGCAAAAATGGTATATTTTAGTAGGAAAAATACTTTATTGGAGAATTCCCAATGGGAGTAGATCTGGTTGCATTTGCAGGTGCTTTTCAGTCAGCCACGCCGTAATTTGTTTACAGAATGGAAGTTTTTCACCCTCCTAGTTTGCTGCATTTCTTCTTAATGCCCTTTTGAAATAAACAAACATCCAGACAGAGAGAACTTGATTTGACCGGTGTTACTAGCTAAATAAAATAGCTGCTTGTTCCTCTTTCTTAAGTCACATTTTAAGTTGCTTTTTGTTGTGGCAATCAAACAAAAAGTATCTCCAAAGCCTGGACTCTGCCCAAGTCCTTTTCATTGTGCATTCTGTGTGCATGTTCATACAGCAGCGAGCATATCTGGTACCAAGACGCTGGGGCTGTGGTTGAGCCAGACCTGGGCACTGCTGCCCTCCCTGGCCACAGACCCTGCCAGGACACCAGGGTGGGCTCAGCCCCCTTGCAGCCCCCTCCCACTGCGTCCAGGCGAGCTGTGGGGAGAGGAGCTGCAGCCACTGCAGTGCAGATGTGTCCTGAGGTGAGCAGTGCTTGGCATGAGGAATGGCTGTGTCTGGTTCCAACTTCTACTGAAAACCTTGGAATAATAAAGAAATCCTTCCCCCAGCCATATATTTTATAAAGAAATGGACTAATGTATAACTGCTCCTTTCTGTTCCCTCTGAAGTCTGGACTCCAGCAGTCTGAAGCTTTCAGAGTGTGTTTATTTATTTATTTCAGTGTTTCTCGAGCAGAAGTGAGTGGTGTCTCAGGAACGTCAGGACAGTGGCTCTCAGTGCAGAATGAGGTATGCTGGCGAGAGAGATGAATTTGGTTCTCATTAATGTTGTGTAGTCTGCAGCTCTGTCAGGACTAGCACTTTGAGCAGATTACATGGAAACGCACAGATGGTTTTCCCAAAGCGTGCAGTGTAGCTTTGAAAGAAAACATGTGAGGCAAGGATGCCAGTCAGGAGAAGAGAAGGAGAGACACGGAGAGAGCAAAGGTGGGCCTCTTGCTTGGCAAAGGTAAGATCTGATGTTTCTTGGTAGCGATTTGAGACATGATGGTTCCAGGCTTCAGGGATGCATGATCAAGAGCTTAGTTTTATCTGTATTATTAATTAGTGGATAATTGGGCATGTGGCTTTACATCATGTACCCTTTTGGCAGTGATGCTGTGGGAGATGTGTCTGGTTGGAAAGTGAAAAGAGAGTTGGCATCTTTGACTCAAGGTGTGAGACCTTTAAAATCCTCACAGATTGGAATGTGTTTTCCACCACTGGTTTCTGTGGAGAGCAGTTCTAATGGCATCTTAATTGGGGGAAATTCCTGTATCAACAAGTTAGATGTAGAAAGTGTGTTTCCTTTTGGGTTTTCGTTACCACTTGCTTCTCTGAGTAAGGAGTGGGAAGCATTTGAAAAACAGAGTTTATGTTCCTGTGCAGTGATTTCCTGATTAAAATGGTAAAAACTATCCATGAAGCTGTGAATCAGGATGTGGCCATCACGTATCATTAGTTCACTTGTCTAAGAACACGCTTCCTGCGCAACTGCAGAACTGTTGTATTAACCAAAGTCTCTACTCTAAGCCTCAAGCCAGTTGTATTTGATCCAAGCAATGAGACTCCAGATCAGTGAGAGTTTAGGACTTGATGAGGCTGCTCACTGCTGTGTGTTACATCCATCACAGAAAGGTCTGATTCTCAGGCTGAGGGTTCATCAATACAGTCAACCCACCCTGGCTCACTGCAGTTTGCTCTCTTCAGGTGTGAGGATGAAAAAACCAAGAGTGTTTCTTCCAAAAAAAGAGAATGCTTTTCCTCTCCCTCCTATTCCCATCCCCATCATTAACCATCCTAGCCTGGCCTGTGAGATTTGCATCTGCTGACCTGTTTAGACAGTTGTGTATGAGTTATTTAAGAGACAGAGCTGAAGGCTCAGTAATAATGACTGGAGCCTGAAATAAAATACAGATTCTCCTTCTAATTTTAGCCCAGAAGTTTCACTGGGTCGCATTGATCAGTTCTCTGCATTGTAACAACTTTGATCCTGTGCGTAGTGTGAATGTTTAACATCCAAACTTGGTCTTTGAAGGCTGGAATGCCATTGAGATCAGTGTTTGTAGTGCATGAGGTCACCTGGTAAATGACACAAGTGATGTGTTCTGATTTTTGGAAGAGTTACTTCTGAAAGATGCACTCATGCTCATACTTACAAAATCATACAATCTCTTCTGAAAGCGATAGCTTAAAGTATAAAGGTCTAAAAATGTAAGACTAAATTCTTCTGGTTTTGAAGAAAGACAGACAGGTTGTGTATCTTGTACGTGAAGTAACTCCCCACTGCTTGTGTTCAGTAGTACAGGCTCTGATTTCCTTGGTGAAATACCAGCCAGAACCAATGTGCTGCTGAAGTCTCTGTAATGAGCTTGTTTGCCTCCAGTAGTGCAAGATGAGAGCTTGAAGTCCAATGCTGATGCTCCAGCAAGAAGAGAGTTGTTCTTTCAATTGCCCATTTTGGTGAAGTAGATAAAACACTGCTAACAGGTATTCACAGCTTCTGTCCTCTAAATACTCCTGTGATTCGGGCTGTCGGGTTGACTGGAAGGCAGGAGACACTCAACTGGGCAGAAATGATGGCTTAGAAAAGGCAGATTGGTTGCACAAGTTGCTGTGCAGCTCTAGGAAGTGGCCCATGGCTCTCCCCATCCTGGCTCAAGAGAGTTTGTATACTTCTGACTGCCCCTGTGCACTATGCTGTACAGTTACAGCGTCGCTAAATTTTCTGTGAAGTGAGCTTTTATTTGCTTGCCGGTGTGAAGTTATCACCACCCTCTTCTACCAGGCAGCTGAATGGCAGGTTGGAGTGGTCCTGGCTAATAAATCTGGCTAAGGAAATGTGCATGCAGTACAGTTATTTGAGATATCCATGACTCCCATTTGATTTCCTTGGACCAGATCATTTGTCCACCATTCCTAAAGTGTGCCTGAGTCCCAGTGCAGGGGCTGTGGGGAGTGCACGCCGTTGACTTCAGCGCTCTTTTTCTCTTCCAGCTGAGCCTGGAAAGCCTTAGCCCAAAGACAGCAAACTGCAGGGAAGTGGAAACGTGGGTGATGTAAGTGACACGTAACTTTAAAAATTCTGGCTAGCGTCACGAAACTTCCATCCGCTTCCCATACCCCTCCTCCTGCTGCTGTTCGGCTCCAATTGCTTTGCACCGTCTTGCCATCCTCTGGGGCGCCTGTGAGCTCCTCTGCCCTGGGTGCTGCATCGGCATGAATTTGTGAAATCTATTTGTGTGTTGTGCTGAGCAAACCTGGGGCTGTGCATTTTGAGAGTGTTGGAAAGGACCTGGCACGCGAGGTGCAGTGCTTGGCTACAATTTTTCTGCCTTGTATGGCCTGAGAAGTTGAAAAAATCTTTGAGAGAATAAGAAGTTCTGCTGGAAGTCACCATTTTCTGACTTATTTTAACAGACTTTAAGCCAGAGTTTCAGTGTCTCCTTCTGGAGACTGGAGATAATTTCTTTTAACGTGCTACTTGAGAAAAAAGAAATTGTCATGCAAAACAGCCCAGCCGTTTCTTTTGCCTGAAAGAAGGCACAAAACATCACACACAAGAACAGAAAATGAAGTGGGTGATATTTCTGGTACAGCTGGGCTGCCAAAACAGGAGAACTGTCTGTGTACAGGAGAGGAGCACAGCTCCGTGGGTTACGTCTGCTATCAAAGAGGAGAGGCGCACACTGTGGATGCACTACTGGTTGCATTTTATTTATATTTTTCGTTTGGAGCTGAGCAGTCCTTGAGGAGAGGATGCTGTCAGTAGCTGTATTCCTCCCTTTGCTGTGCCCACTTGCTGTTTCTAATAATAGTTCTTTCTCCTGTCTGTAATGCTGCTGCATTACAACCCAGTCCTTAGTGCAGGGAAGACCTCCTCCTTCCCGGGCTGCCTGTGGTAGTGGTTCTTCCTTTGTGCAGCACCAAATACCACCCCCTCTGTAGCATGATAAGCCAAAACCAGTGCATGAGATAACCAGTTTTATTTCCCTTCTCTGTCAGCTGGAAATGCCAGCTTCACCTCTCATTTTACGGCTGCTTTTGTCCCTTTTTTTTCCCCATCTTCCCTTCCCTCTTTCCTTGACATTCAGGCACGTGCTGTGGCTGAGCGAAACCAGGGTTTCAATTGCAGCAGTGCCTGTCTCATGTCTGTAACCAAAACGCTTCTCTGAATTTGAGAAGAATTACCTTCTGGGAGCTTTTCTAAAGATATCTCGCAGAGGGAAGTTGCCATGCTTATTGCCACTGTGCTTATTCCTTCATCACTTTCTTTCTTTCTTGGTTGAACCCCTTATTTCATTTCCTGATTATATTTTCCCTAGAAAGAAGAGTCTCTTTGTCCATGATGTGATTCAGTCTGATTTTTTTTTTTTACAATGTATTTTCTGTATGGTGTTATTTTATAATCAGCACGAAGATAATTTTGACAGGTATGAATAAGAAACCAGTCCGTTCTGAGCAGGACTCCTGCTTTTAAAGGGTAACCTTGAGGGATTTTCAGTAGGTCCATATGTAAATACACTGGCTAGTTCAGAAGCATTCCTGTTTCTGAGCGCAGTGTGTGGCACAGCCAGAACAGCCCTTTAATTATCCTGCGAGAGGGAAGCTTGATCTCAGCCACTGTCAGTGTCCAGAGTCGATGATCTGGAGCACACACTGCCATCCCAGAGGTGTTGGTGTGGGCTGTGCCTGTCTCACCCACAGGCAGTTGTGCTTGTGCTTCAGGTCACTGTTCACAGAGACAGCTCAGAATGGTGTGGGTAACTATGGCTTCATTTCATTCTAACTGTCATTTACCTGTTTTATTATAAAGTAACCCAGAAACAAAGAGGGCACACAGAGGCTTCTGTGTTTATTATGTACTAATGGAATAGCTCTTCATAAGCACCCAGTCATCTTCATTCATTCTAGTGTCTTAGATCAAGTGTCTTCTGCCACCTCCTTTCCTCTACAAGTGTCAGTAGAAAATGAAATTAATTTTTATGTCTCTCTTACTGTTTAGGCGCTTAAGGTTGAGTGAGAGGAGTGCCATCAAAATGTTTGACAAACAATGAAGTTAGGCTAAGCACATCTGAAAAGCTAGCAGACAGAATTGTCACAGACCATTTTTCAAAGCCCTTTTTAAGATAAGCATTGACTGGGTAATTCAAAGCATGCCAGTGAAAGTCTGCATTGAATGTTTTATTCCAGGAGTGACATGCAAGTCTTTTTTTCATATCCTATGAAATACATACAGCAATCCAGATCAGCACAGGTAGAAGGCATAGTTAGAAAACTGACTGGTAGGGATGTTTTCATGGCAGCAACCGTTGTCATGAGGTTTTTTAGTTGTTAGTTAAGTCTATCTTAATTTTCTCTCTTTCAAAAAGTAACCCCTGACTATTCGAGTAACTGTTCTCCTTTTGTACGCTTCTGTGCTTAAGTTTTTGCCTCTGACTCCTCACCCTGGCTATATAATAGCACATTTTAGCCTACATTCAGGCTGTAGTTGCCTTAATACCATCTGCGTGGCTTGCAACATAGGTTTTTTCATTTCTGAACCTGTGAATAAAGGCAAACCAGGATGTCCTAGTAGAGTGTCTCCAGGGAATGCTCATTTTCCAGGTCTCTGTGCAATGTCAGAATGTGCTTCAATGTGGTTTGTTTCCCAGTCCCCTTCCCCAGCTGTCTCTGAGCAGCTCAGGGTGATTTTTCCCTCTGCTTTTGGTAGTTTCTTTACATGAGCAGCAAAGGTGCTTTTGCCCTCTGCTTCATTATAGTTCCAAACCCGTGTGCCGACAGCTGCATCAGGAGGTTGAACACAGAATATTCTCCAATGTGTTGTTTTCAGTTTGGTAATCCCTCTTTTTAAAAATTTTATTTTATTTTTTTCTCACTTCCCCTAACTTTCCACAAACTACTGTTGTGCTAAATGTTTAAGAACTGGCTGCCTTGGAGTGGGCTTTCAAAATACACCTTAATTGTCTATAACCTGAAAAGGGTGGGTTTTATTCTCCTTTCTCTGCAACTAGTAGTTTTCCTGCCTTCTGATACCTTTCAGATCAGCAGGCAGTGAATTTTCTAGCATATATTTCATTAGTGCATAAATGGCCCTCTTTGCAGTGGGTCTGACAGACTCCCTTGTCGTGAGCACTGCATTGGTTTTACTTGCCCGCGCCAGGGTTAATGCAGGTCCAGTTGGCTGATGTTAGCAGTGGTTGGGGTGGCTGGATACTGAAACTTAAGGGTAGCAGAAAATAAAATTGACTTTACCATTTAATTAAAGGAACGATGTACATACATACTGTATGAAACGTACTTTGCAGTTTAAGCAAGCTCCTCGGTTTTTGCAAACGAACCTGAAGCTGCTCTGGAGTGCTGAGTCTACCCCCGTGGAGTGCTGCAGAGCCCGGGGCCTCGCCGCTGGATTTGGGTCACCCTCGCTGCGGAGCACACGGGACCTGGGGTATAATCCCTCTTCCTGAAGTTCCCAAATCGCCTCCTGGCTGCTTCTGACATCTGTTTTCACTTCGATTTCATATGTTGGTGCTTTAAGTACTCAGTGTTGTTTGTTTCATGCTGTGTGAATGTAAATGTTTAGAGGTTTCAAACACAGGCTGGTGCTTCACAATACTCACGCCCTGCTTACTAGGCTCATACCAACAGCTTTGGCATCTGGTTGGTGTGGTTTGAACCCTCCTGTGCTGTCTGGCACCCATATTGCAGTTACCTGGCGATAAGCAGGGAACTTCCTACCTTTTTCTGGAGCTCAGCAGCAAGCGGTTTGTGCAGTGCGTCCATGTCCTTGCTCTGGTGCTCTTGTGCATGTGGATGTGTAAAAGCCAAGTGAATGTGTGCTGTGTCTTCCTTCTCTGAACTGGGCAGTCCTGAAGCTGCTTGGTCAGCAGGACGGGCTCACCAATTTATCCCCAAGAGCTGGGCGCAGCTGGCAACTTCTTCTGCATTTGGTAGGCACAAAGGGTTTGTTCAGGGAAGTATTTCTAAACTCTGGTTATTGTGAAGGTTTCTCGTGACAATTGATGGAAGATACTTGAGGATACTTTCCAGTGGCCATAAGGAGTTATCTTGGCCGTTTCCTGGCTTGAACTGGGGCTTGTAGGTAATTATTTATACAATAGCATCCAAACAGAGCTTCTGCACAAATGGACACTTGTTGCTTAACAGAAGTGCTTACCAGAACTGGTAGAGAAGTTGCTCTGCATTTGTCTGCTTAGAGGTGTGTTTATCTTGCACTGAAATTCTGACAGAGCACTGAAGAGCCAAAGCCCTAGCAGCCATTTTCAGAGGAGGCTGTTTTGTTGCTGCTGAGAAATCTGTAGCTTGCGTTTGGGTGATCAAAAGAATAATTTTATATCTATATGTATAATTTCAAGTAAGATTTTTATAGCCACTCTGCCTTTATAGGCTTTCATATTCCCTTATTTACTCAATCCTAGGATTATCTACATAATATCTTAGTTTTTTGTTCAGGTGATTACTGTACAATATGACATTTTGCTCGTTTGAACTGTAAAAATAGATCTGCAGGTATAATTGTGGGCAGTGCAAGCCATGGAATGAAACAGTCATGGGGAAGTGGAGAGGAAGCAGGGTATTTTTTAGCATTCTGTCTAAAATGGCTGTGTTTTAGCAATAGCAACTGGTGAGCTACAGTTTTCAACAGTTACAGAAAAAAATGAAATGTAAACAGAGCTGAGGCTCTAAATACGACTGCAGGATAAACACCTCTGCAGAAAGGCAATTTTAGAGAGGATTTCTTTGTCCAAGTCTGAAACCCAAATACTGTTTGTCCTTTCGTTGGCAGTTTTGTGTTTGTGAATGCAGTCCTCAGAGTTATTTTATTTTATGGCTCTTGTACCACTTGCATTTTAAATTTTGCTCTGTTAACAAGTGCATTGTGCAATAAATAGTCCCATGCTTTGATTCTCAGCTGTTATTTTTAATGTGCCTGGAGAAGAGTAACTTGGGGGAGAATTGCATGCTCTGTGTTCCCATCCCCATGGACCTGGGCGTACATCTGATCTGGACGAGTTCATAGCAGCCCTCAATTTTCGAGTAATATGGCTATTTTCTTCTTCATAGGACTGAGTTTACCCTAAAAGAAATCATGTCATCAGGAGGAGCTGAAGATGATATTCCTCAAGCAGAGAGGAAAACAGTGACAGACTTTTGCTACTTATTGGATAAATCTAAACAGCTATTCAATGGCTTAAGGTCAGTGCATTTTTGCCAGTATTCCTTCAGGAAAGCATTGGGACGTACACTTCAGTATGGGAGTGGTGCTGAAGTTAGTTGTACCATGAACATTTTGAACTCAATCCCAGTAGGTTTGTTTTAGCAGAGCACAACGTGCACCTACATATGGGTAGTTGTGGACCATGGATGTAGGAATGTCTGTAGGAGCAGAGGTTTACGTGTTTCTTCAGAGACGGCAAGGAAGGAAGAGAGAGAAAGATGAGCTGAGTGTCGTGGCCATGTCAGGTAACAGGAATCTGGGAGTTGGAAATTCCATTAAATTGATAGAATTCATACTGAAGTGCTGTGTATGAAGTCCACGATTAAGGACTAGATGCGGCTGTGTGCAGACAGCAGCATCCACGTCCAAAACCCCACAGCCTCTTAAAAAAACC
>NW_010194979.1:0-203 GCF_000695765.1 Mesitornis unicolor
ACACCCCCAAAACACCCCAAATCACCCCAAATAACCCCAAACCACCCTCAAAAGCCCCCAACACCCCAAAACCACCTCCAAACCAGGCACCCCCACACCCAGGGACCCCAACACCCAGGGACCCCAATACTGGGACCCCAATACCCACAGACCCAACACATGGGGAGTCCAACTCCTGGAGACCGCCAGAGCGACGGGTAGGG
>NW_010194980.1:0-3110 GCF_000695765.1 Mesitornis unicolor
GTGATTCTGTGTGATTCTGTGATTCTGTAATACCAATACTTTATTTAATGACTAGAGAAGTAAAGGTCTTTGACAAGGGAGAGCTCCTTCTGTCTTTGATATATTTCTTTTAGAATTTAATTTTGTTCTTGCCTTAACTTCAGTGTTACCAGAGGCAGTCAGAAAAGAATAATATACTCTTGGTATCAGAAGAAACCACACGACACACTCCACACTGGATGGCCTTTTGAAATACTATCATGAAGTAACCATGGAGAAGTCCAGGAAAGAACTGACTCTAGAGGTAATTTTACTAAAAATGATTCAGACCAAATATGTTGACTTATCCTACTGTATTACATACATTTCAGCACCTGGTATAGTAGAGAGTATAATGAAGAATTAGAACACATTAGCTAAGAACGCAAGCTGAAGTCTTTAATAGAGCAAAAAGTGAACTAAAAAAAATAATCTAAAGTAAAGAGCTTGTTATGAAGATTCAATGATCTTAATGACACATGATCAATTTGTTCATCCATTAATTTTAAGCAGAATGAGCAGAAAAGTTTTGAGAAGGGGTTGCTACATTTCACATGCAGCTTTTTAAACTATCACGTGACAGTTATTGCTCTTAAAAATAGAGTATTAAAAATACAAGTCTCAGAAGAAATTCTACAATACGATACATACTTTCATATATGTACTAGAATTATTTTCAAGTTTAAATATGTCCTCTTCATAGTGGCATAATATTGTATATTATATATGACGTGACGTGACATGACGTGACGTGACGTGACGTGACATTGTATTGTATTGTACTCTATTCTATTCTATTCTACTCTAATTGTATATTATATTGTATATAATCATGGTCATATTGTAATCCACTCATATGTTCACATATTCTCTTTCTTATATTTTCAAGTGCAAAATTTCAGTTTATGTTAGAAATTCTTACTAGTCTCTAATAGTGAGAGTCATATATTTTATATATTTGTTCCATTTTTTTTGTCTCTTTTCAAATTCAACCCATTTGTAAGCACACTCTTAGAATCATAGTATCATAGAATCATAGAGACCGTTGTGTTGAAAAGAATCTTTAAAGATCAGCTAGTCCAAGCCCCCTGCAGTAAGCAGGGACATTGTTACTAGATCAGGTTGCTCAGAGCTCTATCAAGTCTGACCTTGAATATCTCCAGGGATAGGGCCTCCGTTACCTCTCTGGGCAACCTGTTCCAGTGATCTTCTACCTTCATATAGAAGAACTTTTTCCTAATATCCAACCTAAATCTACCATTTTCTAGTTTAAAAACATTACCCCTCATCCTATTGCTGCAAACCCTAGTGAACAGTTCTTCTGAGTTGCAGATGTGCATTGGTGCCTCATGTGCAGCTTTTTATCTACTAGTAGGCCCAAGTTCTTTTCCTCAGGACTGCTTTTCAGCACATCATCTCCCAGCCTGTATTGGTAACTTTTTCTTCATCTTTTCTTATTTTGATTATATGTCCTTTGTGCAAGATCACTAATGGAAATATTAAACTAAATCAGCTCCCAAAAACCCTTGAGGGACACCATCTTCTTCTTTGAACAACATATCCTCAGATTTTCTGAACAGACAGCAAGAGAGGCATGTAATATATAGCTGTCATGAGGTTATGCAGTCATTTCCTTGATTTTCCATTGGCAGGCTATTAATTTACATTGTTTTCTTTTCAGTGAAATACTGCATGTCATTGTTCTTATATTATTTTCAGAAATGTTGGTTAACTAAACTTTCAATTGCAAAGTTAGATTTGCATTAAAGCTCATAATCAAGGGAAAAACAGTATCTCATTTAAAATTTCCTCTAATGTCAAGAAAAGCTACAAAATATATCAGCATGATGTGGTTGGTAAACCTGTCTTCAAGCATGTTGTTCCATAAACTGAGTTCCTGATATGTAAACATACTCAGCAAATACACATCTGTCAAGTTTACCATCTGTGCTAAACCCATGCATGGGGCATTTTCTTTAAGAAAACAAAGTCATCTCCTTTGCAAAGCAATTTTACCAGAGGAGAATGTTCCTTCCCTGAAATATTTATCTCAAAAGAAATAGACAATGTTTCTACATAGGGTTTTTTTGCTTTGTTGGGGTTTTTGTGGGGTTGAGGTCGTGCTTGGCTTTTTTTCTTCTTGTTTGGTTTTTTTATTGTTATTTTCTGTGTTTTGTTTTGCATTTAGGACTGAATCGTGCATTCGGCTCATGAAGTAGACTATGGATGGGATATCCACTTATTTTACTGTGTGACTTACTCTCATCAAGTCTGTCATTTGCTTTGTTAAATCGTACACATCAAAATATGTTGTTTGCACATCTGTGGGATATACAGTGAGTTTCTTTGATGTTACCAAAATACTGCCCAACATCTTCCCTTGGTGCTTTCCATGGGTAATGTCATAGTAGTTACTTGGTCTAGCATGCACACTGAGACAAATAGATGTGACAGTGGAGAAATAGAATGATCTCATAGTTGTGAAAAAATGTGCAATGATTTACAATAGACAGCCATGCCGCTAATGGTCTAATGGACACCCATTTTGTGAAAGAAGCAGCATGTGTGGTAACAAGCTAGCTAGTAAGTAATGGAGAACAAAGAACTACTGATAAAAATGGAAAGAAAGTATCTACATTATATAAGGTAATATAGAGAGTACAAAATGGTCCCCAAAAAAATAAACTCTGAAATAATGAGCTCAGAAACCTTTACTAGCTTTTTGTAAGATCAAAACATATGAAAAACTGTAGCTATAAAATGCTACTGACTTATTTATAAAACAATTCTCTATTTTTGTAAGTGAGAGTAGCCTACAATGTAAATAATCCTTCTTTAATAAAATTATTTTAACTGTAGTAAATTATGTTTTATTCTTTGAGAGTTTGGTTGGGTGTGGTTCTTTGTTCATTTTTTGTTTTTTCTTTTCTTTTGAAGTTGGGGCAGGGAGACAGTGATATGATTTGAGTACTGTCATAGAAGAAGGATTGAAGAGATAATGGTGCTTGGACAGCTTTGTAAGCGAAATACAACCCTCCATTGATATAAAAGCCATTAGTTCCCTAGTGTCTCCGTTTAAGGGTCAGAGAGAG
>NW_010194981.1:0-4325 GCF_000695765.1 Mesitornis unicolor
GGTAAGCGCGGAAAGTCAGCGGCTGCACTTGCCTACGCATGCGCGGTGGCGCAGACGGACGGGATGCGCCTCCGCGTGGCGTGGTACCTGCCCGCCACCCTTGTCGAGAACGGAGTTTGATGGCGAGTTTGGCAGCGGCAGTGCGAGGATGAGGGCCCGTAGGGGAGAGCCGAGGATTTGGTTTTGCCTGTCTTGGGAGGCACTCGGCTTTTTCGAAGGGGTAAAGAAATGGCTGGTGGTACAGATCGGGAGGGGGGGTTCAAAAATAGGGTTTGGCATGTACGTAATTCTTTTAGTTGTAGAAAGTGTGCACTCTGTACTTAATTACTGGTGATGCATGTATGTGCCCATAGCTAGTTGTTTGGGTTTTTTTAGTGTATACTATTCTGTGAGATATGACTCATGGGATGACACATGTGCAGAGTGGATAACCTCAACTGTAGTAATCCAGTGCAGGGGAATTTCCCCATAACTGTTCTCTTGTGATCTACTTGGTTATTGTACCTTTAAGCTTAGTCTACGGGAATCTGTATTCCAATACAAGAAAAGATATCTTTTGCTAGTGAAACTGTAGCTGCCCTGCGCTAAAACCTGTTGAATTCACAACTAAACCCAAGAAAATACGAAGTGGCATTTTGGTTTGAAGTCTTGTGTACCCATTATTATGATGCAGAACACTTCTTCAAGCCATTTTTAGGTGTTTTTCAGAACATTTATCTGGAGAAGCTTGTACAACTTAAATTCCAGTGGAAAGATCTAGCATTGCCTAAAACTTGGAATACGTTGAAAAACCTAAATCTTCTCTTTTTTTTCAGTTGTAGAAAACCATCTCTGTTCATGTTTTCTTTGCCTCGACTGTCCTGCATCTCACCTCTTCTTACACTTTGTGAAGACAAAACAGGTCCTCAAGAAGATCAGGACAGAGCCAGACACATGTGATATTGCCACTTGGAGATCCGAGTGAATGCTGAATTAGGAAGCCTTCCATTTAATTTGTTCTCTGCCTTCTCTACAACATGATGCACACCAGCCCTTCTGCTCTTCTTGCTATGTGTCCTCATGGATATATAATCCTCATGGTTCAAAACCATAGAAAGAAAATGTAGTTTGAAAGGGTTTACTACCACAGGTTTGGGTTAACCTTGATCATTTCAATGCAACAATGGGATTAAAAACCTAGAAAGAGATTTATCAAAGGGTTCAAGACTCCTCAAGCTTCTGGCATGGTAAGTGCTTCTAATGATTGTGGGGAGTGACTGCGTTTATTTTAACTCGCACATATACTCACATGCTCACATAAACACACCAACAAATCCCAGGGTTGCTCTTTGTAAACTTTTTTAGATTGCATTTCTCTTACTTGCTGACCCTTTCATGTAATGATACTGTTGGGTGTTTTCTTTTTTTCTCCCTGAGTTGATATCAGCAAAACTCAAATTACTGTAACTCATATTTGAAAATTCTCCCTGTGTCAAGTGAAGACTTATGGTGCTGAAATCAATAAGACTGTTTAAAATTCAAAGACCTGCAAATCGTTCTGTTTGTCCTTTGATAGGGCCTAGGCTGATTAAAATGCGACCAAGAAAGCTTAATTGCTGCACTAATTAAGAAGTCTTTAATTTCTGTCCTGGAATATTGTTTGAAGCAGTGTTTCTGTTCTGCTCATGTAACTGTTCAGGGCAGGTATTCTCTCTGTTTCTCTGTCTCTTTTTTTTACTTTTGACCATTTTGGAATATTAAAATACATGTTAAAGCAGTAAGATGTATTGACAGTGATTGTAATTTATTGCTCTAAAAAAAGACTGATACAGAGTTCACTATTTTATTAAATTACAATTTTGAGGGCAACTGTAAAGGGTAAAATGCAATTAGAAAATGCATTGTAGCTGTTGCATTTTAAGGAATCTGAATACCTGACTGACAGGAGATAGGGTAGTACATCAGCTCCCTCCCCCTTCTTCAGTTATTATTGATAATTAAATATTTAAATTCATTCAGAAAAAACAGAAAAGAATTTATCTTCTGAACATGTGTGAAGGAATGGACCAGGGGGAGGGGAAGCACACAGAAGATAGGCACCTGGTAAGGATGAATAGTGAATTACCGTGTTAAGTTCATCCACAGTATTTTTTTTCCTGCATTTCTTTTGAATTTATTTTCCTGAGAAAAACCTTTCTGTCATGTATTTTGTCTTATCTGTGTCTAGTGACCTTTTTTGTTCACTGGTTTCTGAAGAGAAGAAACTAAATGATTTCACAAAGCTTTCTGTGTGATCAATAGAGTAATGTTTTAGATTTAATCGTGCTGCATTATAATTCAGGCAAACGACTGCTGACCTAAAGAATCTAAGCAAGGAGCAAGTACTGGCAAAGAGGAGGTAAGTTCTGTTTTGCTTTTAATCTCTAGGGTCTGGAGCAGCATTCCTCCTTTCAGGAGCTATCTGTTATTTAGAGGGAAGACTGAAAAAGAGGGAGGGACCTCATACCGAATCCCCCCTGCATCGCTCAGGAAAATAGACTCATAGAAATGTAAGTCTGTGAATTGGGATCCTTTTTTTTAATTTATTGCCCTTCCACCAAGATATTTACTAAACATTGAAAACACGATGAATACAGTTGAGATTGATGTGAAGTGTTGTACCAGTAATAAGAAACTGGATACTGCAGTGCCGTTTTTCTAATTGTTGCATTATAGTCAAATTAGCAAAGACGTTGTCCAATACAAATACAAACTGGATTCCTTTCAGTGACAGGACAAGTAGATAACATGCTTAATAGATACAAAGGGAGATTTACCATTCCAAGCACGACGTCACGCTAATTATGTTTGCTCTAATTGAAAGCAAGGTTTTGGGGAACCTGAAATTACTCATAGGATATTTTTAATAACTGAATAGTAATAAAGTGCAGCAAATGTTGATCACAAACCTTTTGGTCTTTCAAAATCTATTGGAAAATTAAATGGAAAGTGGAGTTTGGTACAAACAATGCCCCAGGGCAAAAAAACAACTAACACTAGATTTTCCAGTCCAGCCATAACACAAATCAATTTGAGCACACTTCTATGGCCAGACTGCCAGATTGTTATGACTGCTAATTCACTCAATCAAAGAGTGCATTAGCACACCCGGCACACACAGCTTTAACAATAGTATACACTTCTGAACGGTCCACCTTATATCATAAAAAGTCCAGAATAGATGGCAAGAGTGCTTTCACGTTCTGTTTACTGCAGTTTGTATTTATGTGTGGTGCCTGCTTAACAAACAAAAAAACAGTAGAAGAATGGAAGAGAAGAAACTTCAGAAGCCATTAAAAATAACTTTTAAAGTCTTTACAAATGAGATTCTGGGAGCAAATTGAGAGTAAATTTTCACCTGGGGTGCTTGTTTAATGCACACCTCTCAGCTGGAGACTTGAAAGCAGTGGCTGCTCATCCCCAGCACAGACTGGAGGAGGAATTGTTCGGGGCTGTGCAGCCCGCACACGCCCTGTCTAACTCGGCTACTCCAGCGCCACAGCATCTTTTGCCGAGTTGCTGGCTCCGGGAGTATTCACCGCCCGAACACAAGGGGAGGAGGTCGCCCTAGTGAGTGTCCTGCGGTTCTTCCTCTGCATCCCCAGGAGGAACGAGTGTTATCTTCGGTGATGCTCACTGATGCTCTGACCAAGAATGCAGGATGCAAGAACCGACGGATGGGGAACCTTCTCATCCCTTCCCTCCCTCCTCCCCTGCATCCGACACACACACACACGCACACACACCCCCATACCCACGCACAAGCGCATCTATGCAAATTGCAAATACCGAACGCCAATTAAGCTACTTGCTTATTTGCTTTTTTTTATTTATTTCTTTAAGTCGCTGATCTGTCTTCAGAAAATACGTTTCGAAGTCGGTAACTAAAATAATCCTCGCGTTGATTTGAACCTGTCTGTCACGTTGCAGCTACCAGAGGCAAATGGTGAAGCGGGTCGTGTTCCCTTCCCGGGGCGGATGGAGCGGGGGACGGGGCTGTCGCTGCCTGCTGACACCCACCTGGCAGTTGACAGTGGCAGGGAAAGCTGCGGCACGGAGAGGAAGCGGGGACCGGCTTCCCTGCGTGAATTAAGCGGGGACTGGGATAAACGTGGAGCCCTCCACGAGTTATCCTTGGGCTCTCATTAGAGGTCCTCAGTCCAACATGTTAATTCACCTACCAACAGGTAGGAAAAGTCGCTCAGAGCAATAATGATGAAGTACAAAGCCATTAAATTATGTTAAAGCGTCGATCTTATCTGAGATGCCCTCTCCCGTGCTTCCCACCGCCCCCCACCACTCCCCCC
>NW_010194982.1:0-1502 GCF_000695765.1 Mesitornis unicolor
AAAGTTTTAATTTTAATGGTCCCAAAGATTCCTACTTCCATGATTTTCCTGCTTTCTTTATTCTAGAATAATGTATCCAAGCTGGTTGTTCCTTAATTTTTACCGCAGTAAAGGTGGTCAGCAATACTTGGAATGGTCCCATCTACTTTCTTCCAATGGGTCACCTGAAAAAGTTTTAACATATACCCAGTCTCCTGGGTTAATTGAATGGATAGGATGGGGTAATCCTTTTATTGATTTTCTCAAATTGTTTTCCCAATGATGCAACATAATTTTGTAAATCATGTTTTCCCAGTTGACTCAAACCTTCCCCTTTGCATCTAGTTTGATATGGTCTTCCATATAACATTTCAAAAGGGTTCAAATTTTCTTTGGCTTGGGGCTTTGCCCATATCCAAAGTAGTACAATGGGTAGGGCTTGATACTAGTACAAATTTGCTTCCTAGCATACCTTAGCTATTTGTTGTTTTATCATATGATTCATATTCTCCACTTGTCTGCTGGCCCGTGGTCTGTATGGAGTGTGCAATTGTGAATTAATTCCCAATAATTTACTAACTTGTTGTACCACTTGTGCATTGAAATGCATACCTGTGTCTGATGATATTGCAGTGGGCACTCCAAATCGAGGTATTATCTCATTTAACAGTACCTTTGTCTCTTCCCTGGCTTTATTTGTTCTACAGGTAAAAGCCTCTGGCCAACCAGAAAATGTATCTGTAAGTACTAATAGGTACCTATACCCCCCTTTTCTTGGGAGTTCAGAAAAGTCTATTTGCCAATGATCTCCAGGTGTATTTCCTTTCCCAATGGTTCCTAACTGTATCTGATTTCCTGTATTAGGATTGTTATCTAGAGTATTCAACATTCTCTTGGCTATCTAATCCTTTGTCTCTGTTATCTGGGACCAATGCTAAAATTTGATCTCTCTGCGTTCTTTTTGCCGCTTGTCTAGACTCATAGTCAGCCATTTGATTACCTCTTTCTGGATCAGTGTTACCTTTCAGGTGTCCCTGACAGTGCATGATAGCAACCTCAGCTGGCAATTGTACTGCCTCCAATAGACAAAGTATCTCTTCCGTATGTTTAATCTGCTTTCCTTGTGTGATCAACAATCCTCATTCTTTCCAAATTGCTCTATGGGCATGGACAACCCCAAAAGCCCATTCCACTTCTTTACTGATAATATCAGGGTATTATTTTCTGATCCACACTCTACCTGTTACCAAAATAAGCCTTTTTGAGCTGATGTCCCTGCAGGCAATGGTTGAGACTCCATTACCTTATTGGTGGTAGTTACTGCGTATCCTGCTTATTGGATACCTTGTTGGACAAAGCTGCTTCCATCGCTATACCAGGAATCCTGAGCATCTTCCTGAGGCTCTTCAGTAGACCCAGATCAGGTCTACTGGAATATACAGTCTCTATGGTTTCTAAACAGTAATGTGTTAGTGGCTCAGTCATTACTCCTCTAAGAAAAGAAGCTGGATTTACAACATTAG
>NW_010194983.1:0-294 GCF_000695765.1 Mesitornis unicolor
GATGGGGGCATAGGGGGTGGGGGAAATGATGGCAACGGGCACATCTGGCAGCTGCCAGGTTTCCCCTGGATGCCAGCAGTTGGGTCTTCCCGCAAGTTCCCTCAGAAAGTTTTGTCACCGATGAATGCCCACGTAAAGGGGCACCCGCCGCCCCTCGCCACGGCCACTCATAAGCGGCCAAAGGAGCATTTGCCGAGCCCTGCCAGGGACAGCCCAGGTCTGTCCCTTTCTCCCTGCCCGGCGTCGGAGCAAAACGCCGGGGCTGCTGGCTCCTAGGGCTGGGGTCATTGGTGG
>NW_010194983.1:353-1743 GCF_000695765.1 Mesitornis unicolor
GGGAGAGGCGAAGGAGAACAGTCCCTTCCAAAAAAAACCCGATTTCTGACTTTCTCAAACGCATCCTTCCCTGCAAACCGCAAACTTCGGAGGAAGGAAAAATAGGAAAGGAAAGATAAGGGGGGGAGGGGATAAAATCAAAGCTTTCCAGCCCGCTGGAAGACGAAATGTGTATTTCTTTTCTCTAAACACTCCTAATTTTTCAACCCAATTGAAAATAATAAAATGTATAAAGAAAGCAGGGATGCAGTTTTCCAGAGCTCAGCTGCTGAATAACTCCTCATCAGCAGCACCGATTTCTTTGATTAATCCCGAGGTCTGAAGCAGAAGCAGTTCCAGTGTGATACCTTACACGCCAAGCTGCTTCTGCTTCCCTACTTTGTTAGACTCGTTTATGCGCAATTTTTTAACAATAATTTCAACTTCTTTTTCCCCTTAATAAATCCATTTTTTGAAGCGATACCTGCTTTCTAATTGCCCCGAGTAAAAGCCTTTTCCTCATCTCCGGCTTTCCAAAGCCCTCAGCACCCCGGTGGGAAGGAGGGCACAGGCACCGGGTGGGGGGACCGGACCACCACAGCTTCTGGCAATTTCCTCCTGCTCTGCAGTCAGGAACTTATAATTGTAATTTCGTGTGCGAAACGGCGCAGGCCGACATTCACTCTCTTAATGGGACTTAATGTAACTGTACACGATCCTTTGTGCAACTATATCTCTAACGAGCTCTCTTATTACTAGACCTATTGCCAATTCTCAGATTCCCTGCGTAAGTATAAGTATATATGTTATATTCACAACCACGCGCATATACCAGAAATACATTAGCCTGTGGAGAGGAATACGTGGCAATTTATACGAAATGTATAATATAAAACCGAATCTCTATATCAGAATGAAGAGACTTTAATTTATATATATTTTTATTGCATATAACCATTTCTTGTGGAGACAGCTAGGGAGCATTCAGCATGTGGAGAGAGGCACTTGTGCAGAGGTTTGAAGGGGAGCGCTCCCGTGTGCTGGCACAGTCCGTATTTGTGTACATATATCTTGTGTATCTCTCTTCCCTCTTGTGCATGGATAAAATATCAACGTGATGTTTAGAGAAGCTGTGGGCTTTGCACAGTTCTTTACCCTTTTGCCAGACGATGCCGTTGTTTATAAAATCACACTTCTCTGCGAGGCGGCTTGCACCCTCCGCACCAATTTACGCTATCGAGTCATTTATCCAGCTTGCTTTTCTCCCTGAATTACCCGGCTCGGAGTCAAGCAGAAGCACCAAATTCCTGCCTTTCTGATGAATGGACAATATTGTCTGCTCCTTTCAGGGCGAGAGAAAAATAGCTCGGGCAAACGAGACCGAAGCCGGGGGCGGCCGGGCGGACGCCCC
>NW_010194984.1:0-1353 GCF_000695765.1 Mesitornis unicolor
CATGCTTAGTGGCCGTCGCGGTGCCCGGTGTTGCGGTCGTACTCCTGGATCCGTGCCTTGATGTGCGTCAGCTTCTGCTTCAGGTACTCACAGCGCCGCTGCCTCGCCGCCACGGCCCAGTCCTGCCCCATGGACTCTGCTCAGCCAGGGGGGACACGGCACCGGGAACCTGTGGGGCCCTGGGGACCCTCCAGGCATTGGGGAGCAGGGAGAGGCACCCCCTCAGCTTGCAGCCTCCCGGATCCCTGAGCCCTTTCCCTGCTCACCCTCCTCTTCCTCATGTACCCATGGCCAGTTCTGGGCCACCGTGCTCCAGGACATGTCCCCAGGGGCTCAGCTCGGCCCTAACAAAGCAGCCAGAGCTAACAAGCCCCCTGCAGCACCATAGCCAAGAAATGCCACTGCTCATTAATTTTCCAGCAGCTGCTGGGCACCTCAGAGCACCTCTCAGCCTCCAAAAACCACATGGGCCTTTGGTTCCCTCCACCCAGTGAAACCCACCCCGAGTCCCTGCAGAGCCCGCCCAACTCATTACACCCAACAGCACTTGTACAGCACCCACCGTCCTGCTTGCACCCGTGGCTGCCCCGTGTGCAGCACGGACCTCCCCGAGTAGCTCGGTGTACTCTGCCCACTGGTCCTGGAAAACCCCCTTGTAGCCCTCCCGCTGTTGGGGGGTCTGGATGATTGGGTACTTCCTGGACCCCCATGAAGCCATCAGGCTCAGGGTGCAGGAGGGAGAGCCCAGCTGCAAGGACCCTCCTCATGGGTCCCCAGGGCTCTGTCACACCCCATCC
Source organism: Mesitornis unicolor (assembly GCF_000695765.1). Lineage (NCBI taxonomy): Eukaryota > Metazoa > Chordata > Aves > Mesitornithiformes > Mesitornithidae > Mesitornis > Mesitornis unicolor. The sequence continues at coordinate 798 of NW_010194984.1, forward strand.
CCTGCCTGTCCTGATGGGGGTCACTTACACCACATAGTCAGGGACAGCACGGGGCCAAGGTGCCAGCCCAGGGGGGATGGACCCAGTCCTCGCTTTTGGGGGGACCCTCCCTGGGGGTGTCCCCGGTGGTGTCACCTCGTCCTGGAAGGCGACGCGCCTGGCACGGGCTGGCGGAGGCTTGGGGACACCAGGGAGGGGGGTGAGGCTGCGCGGCCACCGCACGGCACCAGTGGTGCCGGGGGGTACCACCAGGGGCTGTCCCCGCTCCCGGTGACTCTGGGACTCCCGGAGACGTCCTAGTGCCTCCGGAGGGACGGGAAGCTGCCAGCACCGTGAGGAAGAGGAGGATGAGGGCAGAAAATGCCGGTGAGGAAGGGATGGTGGGGAGCAGCCAGGCCAGGCTGGGCCCCCCCACACCCCCATTTTCCCCAGCCAGGACCTCACAGAGGCGAAGTGGAGCCGAACACCCCCAGCCCAGCCCAGGGGCTCAGCACACCCATGCCCAGCTCCATACCCGGCTGCCCCAGCTCCCTGTCGAGCTCAGCTGTTGGCTCCC
>NW_010194985.1:0-579 GCF_000695765.1 Mesitornis unicolor
GGTGTCACAGCAGGGACACGGATGGGTCACGAGTGTCACAGCAATGGGATGGGGACACAGGGTCATGGGTGTCACAGCAGAGACACAGATGGGACGCGAGTGTCACAGCGATGGGATGTGGACACGGGTGTCACAGCAGGGACACGGATGGGGCACGGGTGTCACAGCGCTGGGATGGGGACACGGGGTCATGGGTGGCACAGCAGGGAAAAAAAAACCCCGCGATGGGGTGGGGACATGGGGACACGGGTGTCACAGCAGGGACATGGATGGGACATGCTTGTCACAGCGCTGGGATGGGGACACGGGGTCATGGGTGTCACAGTGAGGACACGGATGGGACATGGGTGTCACAGGGATGGGATAGGGACATGGGGACATGGGTATCACAGCAGGGACATGGATGGGACACGCATGTCACAGCAATGGGATGGGGACATCGGGACACGGGTGTCACACCAGGGACACGGATGGGACACACGTGTCACAGGGATGGGATGAGGACAGGGGGACACAGGTGTCACAGCAGGGACACGGAAGGAACACGCGTGTCACAGCCATGGGATGGGGACATGGGGA
>NW_010194986.1:0-340 GCF_000695765.1 Mesitornis unicolor
AAAAGCCGAAATACAGGTCTTACAAGCCTCCCAGGTGATGGGCCAACCTCTGGCATATGCTTCTGTGTATAAATCATTGGACCCTGTATGGTTACATTTAACATGTAGCCATTTCAAGAGTCTATTCCAATTTTCCTCTGATTTTCCTCCTGTAAAGGGGCAATTCTGGCCAATTCATCTGCTTTATTATTCCATTTACCTGCCAGAGTATCCTCTTGATGGGTACCCAGGCTACTGCAAAATCCCCACGTTTAGCGATATCTAAGATCTTTTGCCACTTCTCCTTTTGCCACACCGGCATCCGATTTACCTCCCAGTTATTCTTTTCCCAGCAAGGGAG
>NW_010194987.1:0-541 GCF_000695765.1 Mesitornis unicolor
AGAACCCCTCACAGAAAACCCAATACGTTAACTTATCTTGACTCCTTCCTATAAGCAGTAAGGATAATCTTTAATGTTGCCTTTTCCCCATTTTAGCCCACAATGCATATCCATTGTGCTTTCATTTGTGCTTTTATTTGCATGTGTGGTAGGTTTTCAGCATGCTTTGTGCAGTTGGATCTGTAGGCTAGGCACGATGGATTTGTCTGTGTCGCTCTCTCTTTGTGCTCAGTGGAAGTATCCTTGTACCATCTAGCACTTGTTGCACTCCCTGCATCGCAACAGAGCTTGCACAAGCAATCACAGCACTGATGCTGTTCTAAGAAATAATTGCAGGGGCATTGTACTTAAAAAAAAAGTAAGAAAGAGCTATTTTCTTCTGAATGTCTTTGCTACATTCCTAGCTTAATTTTCCCATGGACCCTTTGAAGTCTGACTTCAGCAAGCTGGATTGTGCTCTCCTGTTACTATTATTCTGATCTCTTCATGTGCCGATTGACAGATTTGTGTTTTGAAGACCTAGAAAGCCTTCAGAGCCTAC
>NW_010194988.1:0-1201 GCF_000695765.1 Mesitornis unicolor
ACAAGAGGGACTGCAGATCCAAAGCAATGTGCCTTAACACATCACCTTCTCGGAAGGCAGTTGAATACTACAATTCCTTAGAATTAAACCTAATCAAAGAATCTCAAGTATTACGCTACAGTATTTATCATTTACAGCTAGCTAATGGTAGCATCATAAATGCATATAGAAGTATTCCAAAACTAATTAACGTTACTGTGAAAATACAAATTCTTTTTAGAGGATGCTTGGTGTTTTTTTCAGTGTATGCCATAAAATGTATTTTAGGAGGACGTTGTTACTGTTATGATATATATTTGAAAGGACCCAAATTAAGTAGAGGATCTAGTTTTGGGAATGTGTGTCTTTTTATTTGGTGACTCAGCTATTCCTTGATATCCCATGGAGAAAACTCCTTTTGCCATGAAAATGATGGGCAAAGCCTACTGAGGTGTAGTGCATGCATCAGGTGTTTGCAGAAGTAGTCTTGTGCAGAGCTTACTTCAATCTGTTTGAACGAACCTGTGCTAACTTTCTGCCTTCAATATTGGAGAATGTTATTCCAAGGTGTAACAGATGTAATTCGGATGGCACCTGTTTGAATACTGCCTTGACTGGAATTTAATTTCGCTTTCCAAATTAGCATGTTTCATTACTGTCTTTTTCCTAGTGATAAACAAGATAATTCATTTTGAGTATTCCTGCACCACAGAAACATAAAAATTTGTCAACTGTAAATTGCTGTAGGTGTCATTAAAATTCTCCCTAAACAACTTAATACATTACATATATTTTTTTGAGATACTTGCAGCTATTTTTAAACCACCTGCTGTGTCTGTACATATTCAGACCATAATGGGGAGGCACTGCAGGGCGATTCAATAGAAAATAATTTAAACAGAGAGGGGTGTAAGAAGAAGTGATAGAAAGTTCAGGAAGTTAATGCATTAGTTTTAGGTCTTTGTCTCCCCGTGATCTCACACACACACTCTTTTCTGCATGTCAAGCTTCAGATTTGGCTTCTGCTCCACTAAATTAATTTATCTGTAATTGCCTTCCATTCTTACAGTATTTTATTTATTAGGAAGCCAGTACTTCGTAGCACCAAGGGAAAGTTTTTGTCTGTCCTTAGAGAGATGTTGGCAATGATGTGCAGGATGACCGCTTGTAAGCACAGAATCATAGCAGCTAAACTGTGTGCAAGATTGCACAGTGTCTGTTT
>NW_010194989.1:0-4157 GCF_000695765.1 Mesitornis unicolor
TACATATATATATTTTAAAGGTACATAAAGGCCTCAAATGCAGAATTCCCATTAGTACCGATGAGAACTCCATGGTCAGGAAGCACCACGTGCCACGACCTTCCAGCCACAGTTGTATATTGCGAAATATCCTAGGGGTGCAGTACCAGTGGGATTTATTTCCGCTCCTCAAACGACGATCAGTCAGCCCGGGTTCAAAAGCAGCACATTTTGGGAAGGCAGACGAAGCACGTCGCCCAAAAACCTACCTGCTTTTTCAACATTTGACTCCTTTCTCGTGAAAACGCCGCCGTCGTAAATGAATTCCCTCCATTCTAACGCAGCCTTTTTTGGGCTTTTTTTTTGCATCCCGTAAAACAATGCATCGCCTTAATGCACCTAAAGAAACAGAGCCGAACGCTCCGCCACCAGTAATTATTCTATTTTATTAGGGCTTGATAAAAAGGATATTGTTATACAAGCTCTGAATATCCTGTAATCCAAATTAAGGCTCTATTCAACTCGTGAAAGCATTTGTCACGCCTAAAAGCTTTAAAGCCAGGATGCCAAATGAACGGAGCATTAAAACGCGTCATTGTTAAGCACGTTGCTCTTTAGAGCCCGCCGAATAACGCTGAAATGTGTTGTTCGGTGCTTTAAATCAAGGAAGAAAAGGAAAAAGGCAGCTATTCGATTGAAATATTTCGCGTGCCGTTAATATTTGCCACGAGGAAGGACGGGGGAAAGGAGGTTCAGTCGGGAGGGCACTTGTTTTAATAGTGGGAACCCCTCAGTGCATCACTGCTCAGTGAGGACTTCCATAAACTGAGTTATTTTTGTTAATTTGGGTGCTAAATACCTTCATTTTTCTTATCTTACCGTACTGATCTTCACGACTAAAAACCAACCAAGCAGCTACAAATCTCATTTTCAACCCATAGCAACATCCGTTGTGATGCCCAAAATAAGGCTCCAGGAAGGAGAAATAAAGGGAAAGGACTGTGTAGAGAAGGCAGCGACATTTAGCATCTGATACCAGATTATTTTCGGCAACAAGGCATTCAAAGATGTGCAGGACTTGAGTATCTGAGCAAAGCAAGGACGGGACTTGCATAATTTATCTGGAGAACTGAAAATTAAGTCGTTTTGGCACAGGGAAGAGTTCAACTAGGTCTTGGAAAAGCCAAAGTTGGCAGCGTTGCACTCACCCATCACCGAGAGCTCGGCCGAGCCGCTGCTGTTCTCGCCCCTGTAGGTGACCACGCACGTGTACGTCCCCGCGTCGTCGTCCGTCACGTTGGAGATGAGGAGGTTGCTGCCAGCCAGCAACGAGTATTTTCGGGACCTGAAACGTGGACAAAACCCATCGGTAACACGTTGGCAATGTGCTATGGTGTTAGCTCTAGAAAAACACACACAATAAATTACGCCGTGAGCAACTCTCAGCTGTGATTTCTGCTGTTAAAAGCTTTACATATTGGTTTTAAGTATGAGCCAGGTGACGCCGCTGAGCAAATCCCACCCTTGGATTTGGCGCCGAGATCACAGACTCATCGAGTACCAGGTTGGAAGGGACCACAAGGATCATCTGGTTCAAGCTCTTGAGATAAAAGCAAAGTTTAAATGAGATGGGTCAGCGTCTATCAAACTGACTCTTCAAACTGACCAGGGTAGAGGAATTTCTTCCCCTGGAGATTATTCCAATGTCTGATTGATAGATTAACCCCATATCTCATTGATAGATTACTCCAATATCTCAGTGATAGATTATTCCAATGCTTCATTGACAGATTACTCCAGTATCTCATTGATAGATTATTCCCATATCTCATTGATTGATCACTCCCAATATCTCATCGATAGATTATTCCTATATCTCATTGATAATTATCCCAATATCTCAGTGATAGATTATTCCAGTAGCTCGTTGATAGATTACTCCAATATCACACTGATCGATCACTCCCATACCCCATTGATAGATCACTCCCATACCCCATTGATGGATTACTCCCATATCTCACTGATAAGATTACTCCCATACCTCATTGATAGATTATTCCCATGTCTCATTGCTCTCACTGTAAATAAATTTCTCCTGCAGTTCAATGGGAATCTCCCCAGACACAACTTGTGTCCATCACCCCTCATCTTTTCCGTGGGACTCCTTGTTCAAGGGAGTCTCCATCCTCTTGGTGCCACCCTTGATGTCCTGGTCCATGGTGAAAAGGTGTCCTCTGAGCCTTCTCTTCCCAAGGCTGAACAGGCCCAGTTTGCTCAGCTCTTCCAGTCCTCTGAGCATCCTCCTGGCCCTTCAACCTGTCCACATCTTTTTTGGATAGTGGGGACCAAAACTGGACCCAGTGCTCAAGGTGTGGTCTGAGCAGTGCTGAGTACAGAGGGGCAATGCCTTCTTGATCTCTGCTGGTGATGCCCTTTTCAATGCACCCAGCATCCTGTTGGTTTCTCTACAGCTGCAGCACTGTTGGCTCGTGTTGAGCTCCTCATCCACCAGGACCCCTAGGTCCCTTTGCACAGGGCTGCTCTCTCTAATACTGAATGTGGCTCTCAGTATTGATCAATATTGGATCGCTATTGCCAGGTGGAGCCCAGTCTCAGCTGCACTCTTGGGTGATGGATTCCCAGAGGCAAGACCTTACACTTGTCCTTGGTGAACTTCATAAGGTCTCACTTGTCCAGGCTGTCCAGGCTTTCCAGGGGGGTGTCTCTCCTTCTTGCAGTATCACCTACCCCACTCATTTTGGTGTCATCAGACGAGTTAGAGCAGCAGGGATGAGCCACAGCCTCCAAAATCCACCCCACTGAATTTTAAGCGTGACTCGGTGGTTTGCCTGCACTACGCTACGGGAAATGGCACGTTAGATCCGCCCCCACGAAGGACTGAGGTACCTGACGGGGAGCACTTCATCTCCTCGCAGCCACGTGAAGGTGGGAGGGGGGTACCCCGAAACGCAGCACTCCAGGACGGCATCCTGCCCTTCCATGGCCACCACGTTGGACGGGCGCTGCAGGAAAAACTGCTGCCTGTGCAAGCCTGGATCTACGAGAGGAAGAAAATAAAAAAAGAGAGTTATCCATTAAAGAAAAACCAACAAAAAATGAACAAAACTAGAAAAAAAACCCATGAAAAGAACATTATTTTTTTGGTGGGAATGTAAAAATCACTGATCGATAATGGACCCAAGAGAGCACAGCTTGTAACTGATGGGAAAAATAGAAAAAAATCATAGTACAACCTTACAGGTTGAGCCCAAGGGACCATTTTGAAGGCAGAAAAAGACTCGGGTTTTTTGGGGAAAGTGAGAAAGGACAGTTTACAGCCCGCTGTTAAAGTCTTGGCAAGCCACAGGAAAAGGCACGGTCATGGCAAAAGTAAAGAGATAGAGATGTAAGGTTAAGGTGGCAGTGGATTGATGCCGCTGTTTTGGAGTTGTAAGAGGAAGTTCAGCTGCCACAACTCCCATTCAGGTGACAAACCAGACCCAAACGCCACCCATTGCACCCAAAATATGAGCAAACAGAGCCACCCGCCAAGGAAAATCAGTTGGCTTTGTTTGCTTTTTAATGCAGCTCTGCTCGTCCTCCAAAACGAGTTCATTTTCTTAACGCAGATGTTGAAACAAATGTGCTGGACTACAGCCATTAAACGGTCCTCCTCGTTTCCTGACACAAACATCCAGATCACACGATATAACTGAATATTCCCACATTAACAGCTACAAAATCCTCCAGGATCAGCTCCAAGTAATTAGCTGCTTCTCCCATACGAGTAAACCAAAACTCTAAGGAGCTGGCTGGACGTGTGATGGATTTACAACAACTCTTCGCTGTAACCAGATGGACGTGTGATTTCCAGCCATCAGCTCTATTTCCTCAATGGTTGGTACCCCTGGGGGGTCTCCACATTAATTTTGCTCCTGAGACCCTCTGCTTGCCGCAACAACAACAGCCAAGTATAACTCTGTGCAGTTTATATTAATACTGTTATTATTTTTAATATAATTATTATATATTAAGTCTATTTCTCTTTCAACCCATGGGTCTACTTTCCTTTTCCTGACTCACTGAACGACTGAACGCCTAAACAATGACATGCAGGATTCTCTTGCAATGACCACAAATACATCTTTGCTGGGTTCAAAACTGGCTGGATGGGA
>NW_010194990.1:0-13634 GCF_000695765.1 Mesitornis unicolor
GTTCTGTGATTCTGTGATTCTGTGGTTCTGTAAAAGCCATCCTTCTCTTCTGTGCCTTCCTCAGTTGTAAAGTCAAATAAGGAAACATTTGTTCTCCTTGTGATTCCTCAAGCTCCTCTCTACTTCCAATATGCACCTGTTGAGAGCTGCCTTGCAACAGGTTCATTTAGAGATGAGATTTCCATCTTTTCACAGGCTGATAGATGGCTTTGTTTACAGGCAGCATCACCATAATGCCAATGAAGAACAGAAACAGTGCCTCATATACATAGAGAGAGGGAAAAAATGCAGGTCTTCCCCCCGCAAATAGAATGGTAAGACAGTTTGTGGGTTACACATGGGGCTATGTTATATTTTGTCATAGCTATACACTACCTACATAGAAATGATCCAAGACAGATCACTGTACAAGATATAAAGCTTTGACTGTAGAAGCTGTCTCCCCCTCTTTTCCTTCTAACTGGTATTTATTTGGTTTATTGTTACTTGGCAAGATCTCATTGACATTTACTTCTGGATTCCTCCAATACAACTATCATCATTTGAAGCTATGCTTTGAATCCAGGTTTTTGGGACTGAATTCCCATCCAAGAACAGATATCTAACAAAGGTGGGATGAACTGGTTTTCTCCCTCTCCACTGACTAGAGGCTGCCTGAACAGTGAAGTAAGAGACATAGAGCAGAGATGCTTTGAAGATGCTAAAAAACAGCAAAAGGAAAAAAACCCCACCTCCTCCTTTTATTTTTCAAGTAAGCTGGTGACAGGATAGTTGATCAGATGGACTGCCTGCTCTGATCAAATCTGACAATTTCTACAGTTTTATCTTCCTGCAGAACAAAAACCCAGGCTGAACTGATACTGGCAGTTAAGACAGCTCCCTGAAACAGCCAAAGGAAACAAATCTCCAGTTATTGACGCACCAATAGATTATTTTAAAAATATCAGACTATATGACAATTCTCAAGAGATAATTAATTAAGTTCACCATTTAAAATATCCTGCTATTTATTTTGGCTCACCAGCAGAGTTTCCCATGCCAGGCGCAACTGCTTTTTTGCTTGGCAGTGAGTTACAAGGAACCTCCTCCCTCTCTATTGAGAAAGCTGGGTTTTTCACCAAACATTTGCATGCAGAAACAAAAACTGTTTTTCAATATGTGCTTCTAGGTACTGCTACTAGATAAGCCTTACACACAGAAACTAACAGAAATGAAACATCCATATTATTAAGAAGTTACAGATCTCCTTATAGACAACATGATTTAGAAGAAAAGTAATTTCAGAGCGGAAAAAAATAATACACCCTTCAGTCTGTCCTGCCTAAGGGGCAGGCCTTGGTTGTATTGCCCCAGGAAGCAAGTAAAGAACAAATACATGACACACACAGATACATATTAGTTGACTAAAGTGGGTGTCAGACTGCTGGTCTGACAAAATATCACCTCACACAACAAAAATCATCGAACGCTCATAGAACAGCTCCTAAACGTCCAGTTTCAGCTCTAAGTTTTAAGGAGTCAGCATGGATTTGGTTTATACAATGGCCCATAAGCTAAAGCAGCTCAGAAGCCACTTCTCCAGCAGGCCAGATCCCTGCCATGTGGTGGCAACCTCTTGGAGGGAGGGTTGCTACCCTGTGGGTAGCGGCATTTGAATCACTCAAGTTTGATCCAGGATCACAGGCACAGTAAGAGCTCCAAATCTCACGCTCTCCTTACCTCCCTTCTGCTCTGCAACCAGAAGATTCTGCTTTACACCTCTGCGGAATGGGTTATGCCCTAAACCACATCATGAGGCAATCAGAAGTCAAAGCTGGGATCTGCCTTGCCAGCAGCCACTAATGCCCCCAGCACCTCCTTTCCGCTTGCCCCAAGGGAACAACAGGCAAACAGCCAACACTTCTTTCCCAAGCCCAGCTCAGAGCAATGAGAGGGTCCAAGGCGGAAAATAGGGAAAGTTTTTTCTTCTCCTGTTCCTCTGTGCAGCCAAAAAGAAATTCAGCTTCACACAGAGACATTCTTGTCCACAAAGGCATGAGGAAGTTGCAGCTTAGCTGCAGAGCCAAACCCAGCTGGTACAACCAGCTAGGACTGGCAAGAAACACTCCTCTGCTCACGTGCTTGTGTTTCCCCTGCACATCACTTGATTATTGAAATATCAGTACCTCGGCTGACATGGCTGAGCATGGCCTACACCTCCTGGCACTCCTGAGTGCTGAATGGAGACAGGGCAATGATAGTCAAAATACTCATGGGCATACTTGTTCAGATGTCGGAAGGACAAAAGCCATGGCAGAAAGGAGGCCTGGAAAGGCTACTACAGCCTGCTCTGCAGTGCCTGAATAAGTACCCCTCAACACAAGTGGCAGATTCAGTATGGGTGTGTGGAGGTGACTCCTTCCTTGCTGCTGGGTTGAGCATCTCAGTGTCATCTTGCTTCTCCATTGCCATTCATTCTTAGGAATCCACCATCTTACTACATATCCTTAGCAATGCCTGGCTTTGATATCTATATTTGATTTAGGAAAACAATATTTACTACGAAGCAGACATTTTGTGTTCAAAACTAAAGATATCTGCTTTGAAGACTAGCTTACAAAATATAATCACTTTGAAACACAAAAACAAATCCTAGAAACAATTCTGCAAATGTAGTTCAAACTGTGAAAGCTTTGGACAAGGTCTCAACAAAATTCACAAACTCTTCTAACCAGACCAGCTGTCTGACTACGCAGGACACCACTTACCAAAGGGCAGAGAGATATGGGATTCGCACTGACTCTCCTAGCCCAGGATTTTCTTGCACACCATACCCAGGCCAGTGAGCTCAGCCAAGGCTGAGACCGTTCCCAAGGATGCCAATGCCACCATCTGTACCATCATGCTACCGGAACAGTGACGGTGAGTAACTTGGTTAGTAATTAATACTTAATGAAATCTTTGTTGTCTAAAATGTTTCAGCTCCTCAACTGAAACGACCTTGTCTGTCTGATCTTCAGCTTTTCTTGTATTGTACTCTTCCTTCAGAAACTTTTGGACAAATATTTCTACACTGAATGACAAGATCATAGCAGTGCCCGTAATTTGTGGTTTATGCACATATGTTACAAATTACGTATTAAAGCTTAAGTTCTGCAATTAACATCTGCAGCTTATTAGCTATATTTTAATCATGGGTAACCTTTAATAAAATTACTAATCAGTGTGGGTTTTGAACATTTTATCCAGTTGTCACATGGAGATTTCGTTTTGTATGCTAGTACAGATACATCATTCAACAAAAGTAATAATTACAAGAGTAGATGAAGTATACAACTAATCCACTTAAAAATTATGGTTGCTTCATGTACCATTCTGCATATATAGACAAATACTTGATCTACTGTACACTTTAAACTTGTACTTTAATAAAAGTCCTGTATTTTCATTTTTTCTAATAATGTTATTTGGCTTTGCAGATGAATCTCTCAACACAGTGATACTGTTTCCTATACAATATTCATTTCCTCTGAGATACCTCTTATTAAAACTGTTGTAGTGGACTTATTAGAGCCTATGCAGAAAAGCCAGAAGCAGCCTGTGTAACACAATGAGGCTGCAGTCACCAACCTTGTCCTTATCTGCAGAAGGAAGCAGCTTTACTTCTTCTGACTCAGTTCCTGCAAAATTATAGAGCGACTCATGGCATTTAAGAGCCTTTCCAATTACCAATTTGGTGAATTCTATCATGTTCAGATGCTTTTATAAACCAAAAGTGAGGATATTTGCCCAAATTAAAGCTGGAATTCAACTGCATCAAATATGATTTCTCCAAGCCCTGTTTCCAATTGTGTTTGATACAGCCATCTCCAAGGTCTGAACCTGCTGATCTTGAACACAAGCAGCAGTTAAAGCACGTACATCTGAGATGACAACTCCATCGTATTTTCACAATGTCATCTTAGCTGCACCATGCCATGTTTAGGGCACTGCTGCAAGCGCATGACAGACGGCAGGGGAAATGGCATAGCAAGCGTATCGCCCCAACTGTCGCATAGCTTTTGGATGAATGTTGCTTGAAAAGAGTAGCATGGGAAGATGAAGTGGAAAAGAAAAAGGGGTGACGGTGGCTACAAATACTGACATAGACCTGCACCCCTCATTTTGAATACTGACTCTGATTGCTCAGAGATGGGTGTAAAACTGCACTTAGATTGCTAATAAATGGCATCTAAAATGCAATAGTCATCTCAGCATTCTTCTATGCAGATAGGGTTGTGCCTTCTGAGCAAAGCAGCATGCTGCCCTCAACAGAAAGCCCTGTTTATCACTTGGAGTTGCAATAAAAATAACAAATGCCCAGAGTAAACCTATTTCACTGTGCTACTTAGTATTTGAAATACATAAATATGTCAAGCAAAAGACCTCTAATAGACCCTTTTATCCTGGTAATAGTGTACATATAATTTTCCTCTCATTAGTACAAAAACTACCTAGGGAACTATCGGCCCATCCTTCATCCATTTAATCTGCATTAGTTTACTTTTACCTTGTGTTTAATCTGCTTTCCCTCAAGGTATTTTGAATAAATCAATAGGAATACATGATTGTTTAATGATTTTTAGAAGAGCTCCCTTCGACCACAGCTGCATGATTTAGAATGACTAATTCCACTTTTTACAATTGATCCTGCTGCGTGCAGCTCATCCATTCCTGCCACGTCTGGCCAAAGGGACTGGGAGCCCCGCTGCGAGGGGGGTCTTAAAGGGGCCGAGGGGGGACCCCAACAACTTAGGGGGAATAAGAAACGAGCCAACAAAATATTCAAAATAAATGCTCTTAATTCTTGGCAACAGGCTCCAGCTCACTCATGCAGCTCAGTGCTATAACCTGATCATGCCTCACCTGGGCTTTGGGTGCACCATAGTGCCTTGCTCTTCAAAGGCAACAGAGGAATTTGCATGAGGCAGCAAAGAGAAGATCCAGTTTGGGTGCAACAGGAGGAACTCCTGACACTGGGATTTTGGCCTTGGGTATGAACACACACACACTTGCTGAAGCTCAGTGTACAACACAGGCAAAGCCCTCCTGCTTTGATGTGCAAAGGTCTGGTCGATACAAAAAATTCAGTAGTCCTGTTAAGACTAAGTTCATGTTATTTCAATGTTAGTAAGCTGCATGATCTATGAGCACAGTGGCAGACAAACCAGCATTGTTGCAACACTCAAAGCTGACACTGCTACAGCACTAAATGAGAAAATATTGCTAGTTAGCTCCAGTAAGCTAGAAATCTTCGAGTGGAACACTGGAAGTGACTGAAAGTGGCCGTGTAAGACACCTTACTAAGTGTCAAGGTACAGAAGGCATTACAATTTATGGTGAATAATCTATTGCTCTAGAGTTTATAAGTTAACTGCAGTCCTACAAAGACTGTCAAGAAGGCTGGCAGCTGAGACCCGGTCTAACATTTATTATTTATTCTATTATCAGCTTAATCAGTTCCCAAAGCTCTTTGCAAGATGGTAAGGACTTTTGGGGAGATAGCTCTCATGTAAAGATCACAATGGCATAATGCTGTGGCAACTGGAAATCCCTAAGGGTGCAGAAGAGGTACCTACATTCTGCACTGGAAGACTGCTTCACACATCAGAGGAACATCCTCAGGGTACAGGAGGAGGCAGAGAGCAGAAGCCACAGCCAGTTGCTGTCATTGCTCACTCTCCTCAGCTTGTCTCCAAGAAGAAAATGCAGCTTTAGGTTTTAGGAAGAGAAAGTGGATGCTTGTGTCCACATTAAAAGTTTCATAACATCCTGGGAGGGTCCTTGATGGTGGCAAAGTGAGGAAGTTTTGCTAACTGCTGCCAAACAGCTACAGCAGCACATCGAGAAATCTGGCACCTGACTAACATCTCTAAGCAGACCACTCTCAAGGCTCCCAGGACCATACCTGGCATAACGTAGCATGTTTAATGACTGCAGAGGAAAGCTCTGTGGGACCAGAGCAGATGTTACTCAAGCCACCTACAGACTCCCCGCCTCAGATTCCCTGACCTGGCAGGTGCAGTCATCCGCCTCCAGCAGACAGTGATCAGCTGCAAGCCAGCTCTGAATGGCACTGAAGATACAACACAACAGCAGTGACAACAAATATCAGTGGGTTTGCTTCAGATACCCTGCCTACAGGTCAAAGCCTCTGCCATAAGCAACAACATACCCAATTCTTCTACCTGCCAGCCAAAACTTCAGACTGAAGTTCCTCAATAAATACAGGTGATGCTCTAACTGAAAGCTAACTTGAACAGCTCCCAACCCAGAGCCATCATTAGCAGATTAGAAACTGGGTTACTGTACTGGCAGGATAATCCTCCCCATCCCCTTGTGCTTGGTGACTGAACTCAGAGGGCCTGGCACTGCTAACACGCACAGACCCCACAGGAGACTGAGTGAGGGTCTTGGCAGATGAAAAGTAGAGAAAAGCATCCAGCATGAAAAGATTTGCATGTTTACACAGATAAATTAAATCCAGAGTTTACTGCCCAGTGTCACACAGGAGCACAAGAGATGTGAAAACACAGATATTCTGACTTGCAGCTCTGCACATTAAATACAGTCTCCATCTTCCTCATGCATACATTACCTCTACTTTAAAACGAGCAATTACTGAAGAGGACATAAGTCTCTTACAGCTCCAGATGTACATTTAAATCCACAAGCCTATGCATTTTCCCCTCTTATGAAGTGTATGAAGGAAATTATTTTTCTTAGTAGTAGAGTAAGGTAACATCTTCTATGTACTTTGTTTACAGACCCGTCACTTTTTGGCCATTTCAGAATACAACCACCTCAGGGTGTCTTTTCCTATTTTTTAGCTTTCATCTAAGTAAAACATTTATCTTTTACTAGTTGGCCAAATGATAAGAGTCAGTTTATATCAGCAGGGCCAGAGTGGCCAACCTGCAGCTAGAAGAGGAGAAGGGAATATCTTTGAGAATGCAATACCTGCAAGCAGAAACAGAGAGAATGATTTTCTGTTTCTTTCCCTCCCTTCTTTTATCCTCTGTCTGTCCTCTAATGACTTGCTGAATTTTTTTAACATAATTTGGTTAATACTGCTCCTGAAAGTTTTACTCACCCTTGAACTAAACAAGCATCATCTTCCTGTAGCACACCCTTGGAATACAACCCTGGCATTAGCAGGTGTTGCAGGCAACCCCTGTAGCTATAGGTTCCTATGGATTTTAAAGGGCCTCAAATCTCCATCAGGTGAAAATACCAGCAGCTTAGACTCTAAAAGTTCATCTGATTAAATTTGCAATAAAATAGGCACCATGTGACTTCCCTGCTTTCAGCATTTTCCACTACTGCACCATCAGTTCATTTCTACGTTTGGTTTTTCTGTGTTAAGCTATAACTGTTTTAGAAGCCGCCTAATTATCACTGCATTTTTTTTTAATTCTGCATAAAATACATGCCAGTGTTTGTCCAGCTCCCTTAGCAGCGGCATAAGCATCCCACTAAAGCAAGGTGCACCTGTCCTCTGAAATTCAGCATCTTCCAGCCAGCCCAACACATGCAAACTCACTTGGCTACCATCAGCACTCAACTCTGAACACCAGAAACAAGCCTCACAGCCCCAGAGCTGGGAGCTGCCTGCCAGCTCTCAAAAAATCCTGCCCTGAGTGGGGTGCCCAAAAGGAAGCTGGCAAGTTCTTCCCCCAATCTAGGCATTTATTCAAACCTTGCAAATTAACCTGTCACACTTTCCATGAAATATGCTTATATCCCTAAGTTAATAATATATGAAAGGGGCTTTCAGAATGTCTCCAAGGTCACAAATCCCTGGACTATATAAGCTTTTGCTTACGCTGTCAACTTTTTGGAGCGGTACTTGTTCTGGCTACGCGTGCAGGCAGCAGCAAGCACGGCACTGGTGCCACTAGGACGCAAGTGAATGTTAATAACTACGTGGAGTACATCTGCATTCTCTCATTAGGAGCTAAATACATTTATACTTGAATTGACATGACCGATGGAGCATTTGAGTCTTGCACCTAACGTCATCTCATGGCAAGCTTTAAGGAGCAAGTAAACTACCATTTCTCTGCTCACTTACTATATCACTGGTCACTTTCTCTATTCAAGCCTCAAATATTGCCAGTTTTAGAAGGTCAAATATCAGCCGTATAGCTCTGGATTTGCTAAAGAGTGCCAGAAAACAGAGGAACAGAAGCTGGCATGTTATTTGCATTTGTGAGCTATGAAGCTAACTAACCTGCAAGCCTCAAAGTTAACTTCTTAGCTGAAGTTAAAGAGATCATGGAACATTGGGTTCATCAGAGGCACTGGTGTAATAAGCCCTGGATCATATCAGTACACTGTGATGTTTCTCCTTCCTCTTCTGCTCTGTGGATTTCTAACAGAGAAAACTTAGTATAGATGTGTGTGTATGGGCAGTCTCTCAGTTGCTGTAAAGCAAGGATTATCACAGAACTATACAATCACAGAATAGTTCAGGTTGGAAGGAACCTTTAGGGGTCATCTAGTTCAACCTCCCTATAATAAGTGAGGACATTTTCAACTAGATCAGGCTCCTCAAAGCCCTGTCCAACCTGACCTTGAATGTTGCCAGGGGTGAGGCATCTGCTGCCTTTCTGGGCAACCTGTTCCAGTGTTTCACCACCCTTATTGTGAAGAACTTCATTATATCTAGTCTGAATGTACTCTCTTTCAGTTTAAAACCATTATCCCTTGCCCTGTCACAACAGGCCCTCCTAAAAGGTCTGTCTCCATCTTTCTTATAAGCCCCCTTTAAGTACTGAAAGGTCTTCCTGGAGCCTTCTCCTCTCCAGGCTGAACATCTCCAACTGTCTCACCCTGACCCCATAGGAGAGGTGCTCCAGCCCTTTGATCATCTTCATGGCCCTCCTCTGGACATGCTCCCAAAGGTCCATGTCTTTCATGTACTGAGGACTCCGCAGCTGGATGCATTATTATGCTTTTCTGTGGCTCACAAGTATTGTATAAGTAATTTCTAGAAATGCAATGAGGAAAAACCCATTATTAAACTTTTGCTTCATTTTCAACTAATAGAACAGTTTTCCCTTTCTCCCATCCCCATGCATCACAGTAAATATAAAAAGTAAAAACTTCTGTTCTTAGCAGCAAATGAGAAGTAACTCTTCTCACCTTACAGCAGTACAGATGTAGCAGTTAACCTTGTGTTGGGCCAACAAACTTGAGTATCATGACAGATCCCCACCTCTTACAAAGAGCAGAGAGGAAACCAGCCTGTTACTCTGCATGGAACCCTAAGGCAACACCCCAAATAAGGCTGACATGTCATTGACACACAAAATAAGGTGCTATGCTCCTAGGTGCTGTCCTGCCCACCCTGGGAGCCATTAATCCTATTAATTGCACAGAAAAGGTCTGGTAGCAATTCTACAAATGAGTAAACACCAAGACAAAAGTGTAATCGTACTAGTACAGCAAATTGGATTCAGGTCCTCATTGAACAATCCTGTTTCATTTCAGCAATTTTATTATCACTGTTACCGGAACAAATTACTTTATTAAACAGAAGGGGCTTTTGTAAAAGAGTTTCTTCTTGTGGGCAATATCATGAAGCTCTGTAACACAAAACCAGCAATTACACTTCTCAGGGGATTTCTTTAAGCAATTCAGCTAATGGCTTGTGACAAGTAAGACCCGAAATGTTCATTCAAGCCTTCCCACTGCTATATAGATATATTTTGTCAGCACAAAAAAGTACTTTTAGTGAAATGAATGCTTTGAGGAGGTAATGGTTTGGTTGAACTACAAAAGGCAAGCAAGCTTGGGGTAGGCTGATGCACAAGATGAGGGGACAGGGCAGGACTCCTGGTTTAAATTAGCAATAAAGTCTGATGACAGTTACATAGTGATTAAGAGACACAAATATCTGGAGAAATCAAGACTGCTCTGCTGCAGCACCAAGCTAAGCAGTGAGCCAAGGTGGTCTCCAGCTCTTGATGCTTTCACATCAAGATGGAAGGGCAGCCTGGATTTAGGAGAGGTTCCCATCAAGGACAAATTACCAGGCTCATTGAAGATGCAGTTGGATGATCAATGTCCTGTTTGTTTGGGTTTTTTTGCCCCTTTTTATGTTTTTTAATGCAGTTCTGTAGGCTATGCCATTTATTATGCAGAAACAGAGTGGTTGGAAAACTGCTGTCCTAACCAAGCATACTTTCATAAAAGGCTGCAGAATCTATGAAAGACAAGTGTCCTATTAAAAAAAAACCCACCAAAAAGCTACTTTAATCAGTATTAAAAGCTTAAAAGAAGTGTCAAAACAGGGCCAAGCGCTCAAACAACACTGAAATCCATAGGCTTTGAGGTCTACCTTTAATAAAGCTGAAGGCTTTTTGGTACCTCCAGGGATTAGGGCTGGGATTTCCCAATTTTATGATGGCTTTGATGGCACCATCCAATAATGCTGTTGCAGTGAGACATTAGATGTAATGTTCCCTCTGTTCTGCAATTACCTTCCTCCTCTCAGGTTCCCCTCCATGCTTCTGGGAAAGGGTCAGCCATGATTTGACTATCACTACGCAGAACAGGTAAAGAATAGAATATCACAGATCACAAGTGTAAATATACCACCAGAAGTAGGAAAACCATACCCAGTTTTGGGTGCTGCTTCTACCTCAGAGTTAATGTAACAACAGAAGGAGCTCCCAGATGGCTGGCAGACAAGGTGGTGTGACACTATTTCAGACACTTCACCTTTGTTATGCTTCACTCTGAGTTTCTCTTTTGTGTGTGTCGTGAAGTAAAAAGTCCAGAAGAGTTAATACAAATCCTTACATTCTCATTCCCCATGTACACAGCTATTTGGAATCAATAGTCGGGGCTCCTAAGGACTGACTTGGAGTTCAGCTAGGAGATCTGCACACAGCTCCATTCAGTCCTGGTGTCCCTCATCTATTCCTAAGTCCTCTAATTCCAAAGGCAAACTTTTTTTTCTTTTTTAAGGTCACCTCACCCCCCACCTCACTCTCATACACACAGTTCTTCAAAAAGGAAGGCTTGCACTGGCCTTGTTTACTTAGGGCACAAACATATTCAAGCCAGCAATGTCAGATTAAAGGAAGAAAGGGGAGAGAAATCAAAGCCTCTAAACTGCACATAAAAGGCAATCGCTGGCAACCAATCTGTTCTACTTCCAACTCTTTGCACTTTATGAATAAAGGTCAAGCTGGTATTGGCACCCAAATGTTAATGTTCTTATAAGGGTTTAAGCTGCTTTAACAGCTGAATAAGTGAGAGTGATCCAACAGGGCCACACCTAATCATCCCCTTACAGCAGGGAGTACCTCTGCTTCCCAGAGCTGGCCATCCACAGAGGCACAGGGGAGACCCTACAAGAGCAAATTACTTACAATTTCAGCCTCAAGAAGACTTGAAGATTGCCAGCCCCTTCCCTGTTATTCTTCCATCTGCTCTGCCTGCTGGTTGCTTTTTTACCTTCACCTATTTTGTGCTTGTTGGCTTGTCAGGTTTCTTCCCGGCTCTGCAGCTGTGGTGTTCAGGACATGAACTGGTATACAGAAAAAGCACCTTGAGATACTTTCCACTTTTAATTTGCAAAATAGGCCTTTCTTGTTTTTAAAAAATGACACTTCCCTTTCAACTACTTTTTTTTTCCCATTTAAGGTTAACAAGGCACAACTGTCCATTCCCTTCTTCCAGGCAAAAAGTTACATCGTCACTGGCAGCAATACCCAATTCTCAGTTTTCTTTCAAAATTGATGATGCTATTCTTTCTCTATTTAAAAGGTAACACCGCTCTCACTTTTGCAGGCTTGCCTTAACTGTGCTGGAAGTACTCAGCTCCCAAAAGCAGCTACTAAATGATCTCACCTAACTCTCCAGGCAGCAACAGAGACCTAACAATTTCATGTCCACATTTGTAAATGGGGAGCATCCTGAAAAAGTTTCACAGTGATTGAAAATACCAGCTCACTGTACCAGACAGACGCCTCACTCGACAAAGGAAAAGAGATTTTACTGAAGAAGGAAAAAAGTCAATATTTGGGATACGTTTTCATAAAGTCAGAAAGAGTACACTGCTAAATTAATTCATGTCTGGCATTTACAAACAGTAACTTGATCTTTCAGCTGGTGCCCTTGCCAAGTCGAGCAGTTTCTAAAAATTAAATTTTTGTAAAGGTGAATTTAGTGCTAATGAAATTGAGAGACCAGTAGCAATACCTCGCACATGGCACTTGCCTGGCAGGCTCTGCAGGAGCCCTTCTACTGACAGGGCATCTAGATTCTGAGCTGCATAAAATTGGTTGCTCAAATCCCAGGCCTCACCCCTGCTAGGACAGTTGGCTGAAATTGCTTTTTGAATGCACAGGGAGAGAAAAGCAGTCATTTAACAGTCTACTTAAGGCAATCTGCCCAGCACTGAGCAAAGTTACACATTACATTAGTGGAGTTGCAGTAGAGAAGGAGTTACCACTGGACATGTCCTTCTTTCACCGGACACTTGGGTGTTTGACAGCTGGAGCTCTTGCCATCCTGTACTGCATTTCTGCAATACCACCTGAAAAGCGATAGAGGTGAGCCCATCAGCAAGGGATTCAGTCAACACTTGAAAACTAGCTTACGAACTGCTGAGGTGAAACAGGGATGCTTTCCTAAGGCTGAGGGAGTACCAGAAGCCACTCCATTTATGGTGTTGCTCTACTGCTCCTCCCATGGCCCTGTGCAACGCTAACCCTATACAGGAACTGCCTGATTTCAGCAGGCAGCACCTCCAAGCCAAATCCTACTGATCCCTGCTCTCTCTTGGTGAGCAGATTCTGTCCCACTGGCAAACATCCCCATAGTACACGAATTACCTTCTGTCAAAAGAGGATTAGGGAATATTATTTGAGACCAGTTAACTGGCCAGACTCCCAGTGAAAGCTCAGCTTTGCGGGTCAGGTCCTCCCTACTTCAAGAGGGCTGCTGCATGCAGTCAACACCAGGCTGTGAGCACACTTGGAGTCACTCTACGCACCACTGCGCATCTTTGCAGGATCTGATTTGGTTTTGAGGCATTAGCTTTCCATAAAAGCCTATGTTCCTGTTCTTTCTTTTTGTATTTGCGCATTTATAGTAAAGAAATTTGCAGTCAGGAGTTCCCTCATCTTCCTTGCACAAACTCAGCCAAGTCTCAGCGCCACTTGCTATCTGTTGAACTTGTTTTCCACATCATTAACTACAATTACCTACCCAGCAAGGGGATTAAAAAACAAGCTCCAAGTTCTGGCTCAGGCAGACACACAAAGAGCAGCGCTATTTGCATATACCAGCTGCTTTTTCCTTACTGACTCTGCAGAGTTAAAGAGTGCAATTTAAAAAGTACGAGGAGGAAAGAGCGGTAGGGAAAAACAGCCAATCGTTCGGATCCAGACTCACTGGGGGAGACGGGAGAGGTCACTCGACTGCATTCAGCGGGCCCCGAATCGGGCCCCAGTCGCCTCCCAGTGTTAAAGGATCTGTTTTGTTCCCCCCACCCCGCCCCAGCGCTTCCCAAGCTGTGCTTCAGGGAGGCTGCCCAGTGCTCTGGGAGGTCCCCGGGCTGCAGGGAGAGGCGTCGGGGGCCGGCTCCGAGCGAGACC
>NW_010194991.1:0-23142 GCF_000695765.1 Mesitornis unicolor
TATATTTTTTATATAAAGTATTTATATGTTTAAGTATTGATTGATTCATTTCTCCTCTTTTCCCCGAAAAGAGAGAGCGTGCCTATCTTTTAGAAAAAAAAAATGAACTGACCATTTTCTCTATTCAGTTTTTCCTCCTGTGCCTAACAGATCTGCTTCCTAGAGGGTGCATGTCCTTCTATATTAACTGTTTTTATTAATGCAGCCTTCCTGACAAGGATTTGTTGCAAAAAAGGGAAGTTTTACTTACCCTTCAGCTGTCCTTTCAGACCATCTCTTCCAGGCAGTCCAGGAATTTCTGAACATATACACAGTGCATGGCAAGTCACTAGCAAAGCAGCTACTGCTGTGAGCATGTAGAATGAGTAAGACAACATGACTGCTCAGGCTAGCTGTAAGAAAACCCACATATTTGTCAGGCAGTTGTTCTATAGGAAACTGTAGACATTGGCTTATATAATTGAACATTTTTTTCTTTTATTTTTTTCATCCCATTCATCTCTTCTTGAAATTCACATTCTTTCCTTGTTTAATTAAAGTCTATAGTTTAGGTATAAGAGATTTCCCAGATTTGTTTTGCTACAATTTGCTTCAATTAATTTTATTTTATCCTTTTAGATATAACATTAAGTAGGGTTATAATCTCAGTGCCAAGATATCACGACTAAAAAGCACTCTGAAACTATAGATCATGGGTTTACAATGCAACCAGTGGGTATGCAGCATGGGTAATGCTGTGCACTTATAAAACCTGAGCTGATGACATGAGACATTATGGCATGGAGATATCCAGTTACAGGCATCATTCAGTTAAAATAGTAAGAGAGATAAAGAAAGGTTCAAGATGCCAGAATGGGTATCCCTTTCTGACGAGAACCGTGATGGGTTGACTCTCATACAAAACATATAACTTAATACCCATGACTTCACTTTTATGTTGGCATGAATTAGAAAGGATCATGTACTACATTTTCTTAAAAACTTCTATCCTTAAAAAACTTCAGAATTGACAAGATCATTTTAATTGACACATAATAGGTTCCAAATCCAACTCTACTGAAAGCTGAGAATAAAATCTTGGTTGGCTTGGATGCTACAAGATTATTAACACCTGGGTTCATCAGTTAAAACAAGGAATTTGTTTCAAAGCATAGGTGCCAAGTAGAATCAAAATATCAGTTTCTTATTATTACCATTTATTAAAAGGATACACTATACCTGGACTGAGCTTTTAAAACAAGGAAGCATTGTTTACATCTTTCAGACTTACCATTGTAGGCGGCTTTTGACATTATTCTAAATCTGCATCAATAGCAATTATTTTTAAGGGCAAAGTTCACTTGTGTTTCTAGAGGAATGTCTCATCAAAATCAGTTCAGTGGGATATACCCTTGAACATAAGAATATTCAGTTATGTCGTAACATTCAGCATTTCGCTGCACATAGAATCTGTTTAAGTAATAGCAGTGTCTATTCCTCACGGTCAAGAATTTCCACTTTAATGAGTGGAAATTTCAAATCCACCTGAGAACACACATGCTGTATTAAAAGTGCTGTTGAGTTTCATGTGTTGAATCTTAAGTGTCTTAGGTTGTTTACCCTTCACTATACTGAAGGCTAGCAGACACCTCTGACAATGCTGGCCAATGACTTGGTGAGCAGATTATTAAAGTCTCTAACAGAAACCTACCTTATGTGGCTAGGAATAGTCATGTTCCTGAGATAAAGAAATGCAATTACAACAGGTACTCTTCATCTGGTGCTGATCATTCAGGGAATTACATTTGAAAGGACTACTGCATCCAGCTCATAATTAGATTATGATGCAGTCAGAGTCCTGATCGTTTATAGAGCAAAATAGAAAAAAGCAGCTTTTCAGTTTTAATCCAGTTTTAATGACCTTCATCAGTCATTACAATCTGGTATCCTTCAGGCATCTCCTCATCTTTTAAAATTGCTAATATAAGCAAAGTAAAAAAATACTAATAAAGGAAAATTTAATTTTAAAATGTAAATATGACCATGGAAATGAAAAGGAACAGGTTTGCCTTCTAGCTGAAGTTCCTTGTGACTCATTAAAAGGAAATTCAACTTACCCTTCTGCTTCAAAGTGAAATGAAAGACCAGTTCGCACAAGTCCTCTTTATATAGTGTTGTGTTTGTTAAATGACACCACTGAAGTAGAGACTGGATAATGAGGGCACGAATGTGCTTTTTTAGTTTTGCTTACACACTTGTTATCCAAATACTGAGAACAATTTTAAGGGTTGAGAAATTTCTTTTTCATTTATAAGAATAGAAAGACAAAGTTGGAGAAAAAAACATCTAGAACTAACAGATAACTCCAGCTTTGTAGACACACACAAAATGTATAAAAGTTTAAATAAATTTTCACTGACTCTAAGCTACATTGTAACATTTTTTTTCTTGTTTTTAAAAAAAGCAAAAATGGCATATTGACCACCAGTGGCTTTTGTAGAAGGAAAGGTGCTCTTGTTAATCAGGGAAGCAGGTTACCTTCCAGACAGTGTCTGACCTGATAATCAGAATTCTAAACTTTGCTTCCCATCTCTGTACCTGATGCACTTTCCTTACCTTAATATCATTTTCTAGCTGTGTGTATGTTCAGTGTTTCTGTAAGGATCTGGTCTCTTTTGAATGTAGAGTACAGCTGATCCTCACTTGACCGGAGATGGATCCTGGAAAAATCTGTATACATGCACAAAATAGGTCCTCTGGTTTCCCAGCAATAAAGATTGGGATCTTGCGAGTAACTTCCTTCTGGTTCTGATGCCTTCTACTGTAAAGCTATGTTTGATCCTAGCTGAGGTTTGTTTTGTGAACCTCAGCAAGCCAATACATCAGTCCCTCACCTGTAAGACAGAAATACCTCTGTTTCACAGCTTTTCTCTGTTTTGACAGTTTACACTGTGGTCTCTTAAGGATAGAATGGTTTGTACTTTTAATTGCATTTTACTAAAACTACTTAAGTTTTGTCATGATCTGTAACTAGAGTTAGTGTCTTTCTACCCAGCAGACTTCACAGCTGCAAGCTAACATCTTTAGGCTCCTTGTTCAACAAATAAAGAGATGTCCAATATCAACTGGCTGACCTAGTGAAGAGAAAATACCAAGGAAGGAGATGTATTTAGGATCCCCTTTAGAAGTAACTTAGTCACTTCCACTCACAACTGTGAGCTTTGTCCTGCAGTTAAAAATGCTCAGCATGGTCTGTTCTCCCTCACAAAAAAAAAAAAGGCAAACTGAGGAGATATCAGTGTCCTTTTTAGCAAATGATCAATTAATACTCACAAATGTATGTTATAAAAAAAACTAAACAATCTTCAAGTCCTTTCTCTACCTGATATGCAGCAAAGCTCTGAATGCATGTTAGTCATTTTACAAAACCTCTAATCACACCAGTTGAAACAATTTCCTTCTGTAGTCCAAATAAGGTAGACGAAAATAACTGGTGTTAAGTGTGTAAGATGTGAATTAGATAGTGTCCAGTAGGTAAAATTCCTTATTTCTGAATCTTGATGTTGTTTGGGAATAGGCAATTTGGCAAAATCAAGACATAGGTAATTGTGTTTCTGAATGGCAGCAGACCTCAGGGGGACCTACAGCTCTAAGAAATTCCTGCAGTTGCAAGATAAGATGGAACTTAATCTGGATCCAGATTTTGGGAAGTAATATTTTAAGTGATTAGATGCCCAAGTTCTTGGGAATCTAACTTAACAGAACACAGTCTCATACACAACCCGTTTCTAGGCAACTCTGCAATAGTTGTAATGGTTAATACTGTTCTGTGGTATCACTGCCTGTATACATCCTCCCCACGCATATACATGAACAACATGAAAAATCTTTGCGGATTTTACTATTTCTTCCACATAACACAATTTATACTTAAAAAAAAGAAAGGAAGAATTGGAAATATTAATCAGGGTAGTCAGTAAAGCCCCACAAACTACACACTATCTCTGTCCGTTCAGGAAATTGTGGCATGAGCAAAACATGGCTTATAATGGATTAAGATGTAGAAAAACTTTAAAAATTATCTTTTACTAAAACTTTCAAAGAAACATACATTTGATAACAATTCTTCTCTCATGAGTCAGATTACACTTACACAATGGAAGCTGATAAGAAATCTAAAGCAAAATCCAATGTAAGAGATTACTTAGTCATTAGATTTACTTTCCTTGGTTATGTGGCTGTGAATTAGGGAAAACAAATATACTAGAATAAGGAAGAAAGAAAGAAAATATTTTTTTCTGCAACCTAGCACCCCTGCATAATAGCTACAAGGCTTGGCATTCTTAAATTTAGAGGTAATCCTATGTGGGAATAGCTGAAGATCTTTAGCTGGGTAGCACCCACAAAACCCTGCCAGGGAACTATACTGTTTTCAGTGGGCCCCAGATACTGCATCCTTATTTCTGACATTAAGTAGAGCAATAAGATTCCTTCTGATGTCCCCTAATGCATTAAATATGCTGTGGTGTTAATGCCAGCAAATTAAACCCAAGCCCCACAATGGCCTGCTCAACTATTAGCAAAGGGAAACTTGGAGGGGAAAAAAAAAAAAAAGAATCCGATTTTCAAAGATGCCAGGTACCCAGAAAGAGTGCTTCTTTATATAGCAGCTGTGCATGCTGCTCTCAAAACTGTAATTTGAAAACTGCTAACTGCCCAGGTGGTTTCAAAACCAGAACCAATTTTATATAGCCTTCAAATTTTCAGAAAACAAGGTGAACTCTCCATTTTGCTCGGCTCATTGTTTTGAAATTACCTGATTACTAACAACCTTATCATAGCCCAATCTGCATAAAGATATGCCGCACTCTTTCACGTAAAATGCAGTCCTGTACAACTACACTAGTTTATTTTAGCAATCTGTGAGACATTAATCTTAAATATGTCACTGTGCTGCAGGTTCCTGGTATCAGCTCTTTGAGCTTGTCCTTGGAACAGCATCTGCGTGATAAGCAGGTGAGGTCAATTCTCCATCTGCCTTTTTGAAAATGACATTCATTTTTTATATTTGTCTAGTATTTCCACTGTAATCTATTTGCACTGCTGCTACAGATCTTAAAATCATCCAGACCTAGACATCTATAGTCAGTTTTAAGAAGACTCATTAGCATCAGCTTAAGTGCTCATTAGAAACATAAGGATCTAAACTTGTCACCTAGTAAGTAATGAAACAATCCAATGGGTAAAGTCCTGCCTCCTCCCCACCTGTAGTTTAATTTTACTGAGATAAATCCAAACAATAAACATGGTAACGTCAACAGTTCCCCTGCCTTTCAAGTTCTCTCCCCTTCTACCTTCTCATAGTCTTTTTCCAGGTTTAGTAAAAATTTAAACATATTGTAATCAACTTCTGTCTTGTCCTTTTAGAAACAAAACAGAAACCCAGAAATAATCTCATTCTAACTTCACAACCTAATAATGATTTCCAGAAGGCCTGTTTCACAGCTAGAGGAATCTGAAGTTTAGAGAGATGCTACATTAAGGAATCCCATTTTTTTCAAAGCATGAATTCATTTTTCTATCCTGGAGGCTATATTACCAATTCTAGAATTCCTTGTATCTTCTACATTAGTACATAGCCCTCTATGGGACTACTACACAATAGCATGGGAGATGTTTCACAATCCTTGGACAACAATACAACAAAATTACCCACTACAATATCCATTAGCAGTGTCATCATAGAGTAAATATCGCCTTTTATTACTGGAAGTAGTGCAAAGAGTAATCACAGAAGCGTCCTGCCATATTGTGTTTCTATGGAGATAAACTATACTGTGTCCCTCCTATCAAAAGTGAAAAATAGGAAGCAATTTATGCGCAAACAGCCACTGGCCAACATTGCCTTGGAAACGTATGCTCGTAATTCTTACCTTGCCCTTATAAACAGCCACCTGGCCTCTGTTATCAATTTAAAACAAAGATAATCTAGCTTGCAGATAGCAAAAAATCCTGCTAAGCTGCTATTATGTTGTTATTGCTGAGAAACGGCCCATCTTATGTTCCACTGAGAACTGTTGCAACATATATTTCCAAAAACATTGTCAACAATTTATTTGAAATTGAAATTCAAAGTCCTCAGGAGAAACTTGTTACTGAAAACACATGGCTGAAAATACATAATTGCAAATGAAAATAATAAACTCACCAAGCTGCTGTTAAGGTCTGATGGTCACAGGAAAATGAAACTACTTTGCTTCTTACTGAAGGTAATGAAATCCTGGGAAACACCATGTATTGTAGTTGCTATTGCTGTCATGAGCTGAAAATCAAGACAGTAGGTATTACAGAATTTCATTTTGCACAGAAATTTTCAGGAGATTGAACACAAAATTCTGCATGTTTTAGTTGATTTTGTTGTTTGGAGCATATAGTATTTAATATATTGAATCTGTTTCTTTTGTAATGGCACATTTTTAGATTCTAATTAGTGCAAAAGTATAGAGGAACACTTTATATCCCTTTGGTAGCAGACAGATACTAAGGCACTTCATTATTACAGTTTCCCTGAAAAGCAGAGCACCTGACTGGGCTAGTGAAGCAATTCCACGTGGCACTTTTGTGCTTCTCCTCTGGAGGAGTGGATCTTGCTTTCTGAGGGCAGAGGATACTGTGCGGCAGCAGCAGGTAGTGCTTCAGGGCCCCAGCCTTTGCTGTGCTCAGCTGCTGCATCGTGCTCTGCCCTACAGTAGCAGAGTAACACAGCACAGGAATGTGGACCTGCCTATAGCCGCTGTGGCTTCTGCCTGTAAATCCCTGGCAGCTTCAAACTGGTCATGCTGGGAATTGCTGGCGGGACAGTAGGAGCACTGAGGTGTTAAGGAAAGGCCATAGACTGAAGCGCCCAAAAGAGCATATTAATCTCTTTACCTTTCGTTGATACCTGAGTTGTCTCGAAACTATGTAGGGTGCAGTTATTGTAGAGGCTTCAGCATAGAAATATTCTTGGAAGATTCCTATAAGGGATGAAGAGAAAAGAAAGGCTCAGCCACATACACATATTTATTAAAAACCTTTTCCCTTCACCCTGAGCATTCCCCAGCTCTAGCTGTGCATCCAGAACAAAATATCCCAGAGCCCAAATACTAAAGGGAGTTATTTTGTAATTTTCTTCAGTAATTTGGTTTATCATTAAGTTTTCAAAACTCTTAGACTAAAAATGTTATTGATATTTTGAAAGGTGCTTGTAGTTTTACTCTTCAATTACAAACCAATTTCCTTGCTGAGTTCTCTGAAAGATTTTGCAAGACAAAGTCTTACAAAAAATGAAAATAGCTTGTTGAAGATGTTTGGATTTTCCTGTATAATGAGATATAATCAAAACCACTCATCTGCTAAGAGATAATACAGAGGATGTAATTGGAGGAAAAGTTTCCTTCATCATTAGCAGTTGGGCAAGTAAATAGGTTAAAATTGAGAGGATTCTCTCAATGCAGGTATGGCTTATTTCAAACCAAGTGGGCTTTGTTTGCAGCACTTGTTGCATAGGTTCAGCATATGCATCGAGATGCTCCCTGAAGAAAAAGGACTCTTATTTTCACTGTCTTGACATAATAAAAATTTGAGCACAGAAGTTCTTCATGTCCAGATAAAAGCTTAAGACTTATATCTGGCACCCTAGTAAAAAGTATGACCTCTCCCTGCAATCATGTGCCATATTTATATCTTTAGATCATTGCTGCTAAAACTGCACTCCAGTTACACCGTTTTGCTTGTTATTATGACAGTCTGAGCTATACTGAGAGTCTTTTGTTCTGATTATTAAATATGAAAACTGATATCCAGAACTGGAAAGATTAGCACAATGTACCATATATATTCATTCATTTGTGAGGATTAAAATACTGCTGCAATGTAACTGAAATTCAAGCATCTGAATCTATGGCATTTTAAAAAGCATTGCAACACTGAGTAGTATTTTTTCCTTGTTTTTTTTGTCAAAGATTTCAGTAAAATATCCACACAGAACAGAACAGTGGCAAGTTCTTGATTTTGTTGTGGTTTGTTTTTTTTCTTTTAACCAGTAAAGAGTATTTTTTTTACTGAACAGTATGATCCAGGGAACATGACATAGTAAAGAAGGAATACACAGCCTGCTTTGAGTCTAAAACCTTGTGACGAAAAGAGACTCTACTACAGAGTTTAACAATTTATTTGAACATGTGCAGATCCAGTACGTCACTATTGCAGGTTCTATGGATACAATGGAGAATGCGCTATTGCAGTTTTAAAAGAAAGACTACACTATTTACAACTACAAGAGATTCACAAAATGCACTGTTGTAACTACAACAGTCACAAAATGCACTATCACAGCCCACAGGCAAGTCATGACAGACTGCAGACCACTCACAAAACTCACTGCTCATAAGCAATTCACAACAACTCCCAAGCTACTCACAAAATTCACTATTACAATTCCCAGCCAATTCATGGAACACACTATCACAACCCACAGACAACTCAGAATACCACACGTGTGTCAGTCAATCACCTGTGACTACAAACTTACTTAAAGCCTGCCAAATATTCACTTATCCCTCCAGGTAAGGGCTCCCACGTAAGTTACCTTGGCCAGAATTCCAACCAAGGGGGAAAGTTCTCATCATTCCATGGTTGGAGAAGTAACTCCCAATTTCTAGCCTGAATTTTAGGGTTTTTATCCCCTGGTGTACAGGAGAGCAGGCAGGGGCATGTCTCAGTAGGTTAGACCACCTGGAGTGTCTGTTTCCGGCAGTACTTCCCCTTATCTTTCGTTATTTGCATGTCCTTGTATTGTTTGGTCCCTTGGGGTCAGACAGACATCCTCCAGTTTACTTTGTTTACTTTCTGACAATTTAATAGTGGTATGATTGGGACTCAAGGCATACTATTTGTTGGGGAATTTCAAGGCTCAACTCAGGTTTACGTTCTTTGTGTGATGCAGCACTGCCCTGTTTCAGTCTTGGGCTTAACAGACAACTCAAGGCTGAGCTATCTACACAGCTCCCACTGGGTCGTCTCTGCAGAGACAGGGCCTCAAGGCAATCTAGGGCTGAGTTGCTCCTGCAACCCCCACAAGTCGTCTGGTGCACTGGACATCACCGAAACCTGTTTAAACTATGAGCCAGACCGACCCTTACAAACATAACACCTGCACTTCTAAAATCTAATTTCCAGTGACCTTCAAAGAGAATTTGGTACTTAAATTTTGAGAAGAAAGATGAAAAATAGTAAGGAATGAGAATACTTAAAGACAGAAGGTCTGAGAAATCATTGGGAGGAAATTATCTCTAATCAGATATTGAGAGGGGAAAAGGTGGGCTATTCAATCATCGGGTAGGATAACAGCACTGTTAGCATTTCATTTATGCGAAGGCACAAGCCACTGCAACCTGTAGTGCAAGTTGCATGAAGAAACACACTCCCATCTGTTTTCTTTCAGCTCTGCAGTGCATTTTCTTTTTTAGCTAGCTAATTAAAGCCCCTTAGAGTTCATCTAGGAGACAAAAACAAGGAACAGATGAAGACTCAGAGAAAGAGAAAGAAAACAAAAGGGAATGAACAGAGCCCTACAACTTCAGAGTCTCTCAGGAGAGACTGTGAGATCTTGCTTGAGGCTAGAATGATTAAAACTAAAACCGTTTGGTAGGTTATTAAAACACAGCAAGCTTAGCTTGCTTGACAAATCAGAGAGAATGTTAATAACCTTGAGAAATAACCATGGATGTCAACTACTTATCTAATGAAATATAATTTTGTTATTCCATGGAGGTCACTCCTTACAGCTTTTATAGTAACTTTATATGCAGTTTTGAAGCTTAAACATTATTTTTCTTAGTAAGACTAGAGAAACTCTACAAAGTTATTAATAATAATTTCAGCTACCTGTTGAATTTTACATATTTATTCAAGTTTAAATTTGATTTGGTATTCACTGTTCTGATTTGATGGGTCCTTCTTGGAGGCTGGCGTGTATAAAACTAGCCCCTGTATGCTCAAGCAGGCCACTGCCTGGTTAAGGAGCAGTTGTCCTATTTTTTGTGAGGCTATTGGAACTACAGCCTGGCCTGTGCAATGGACTAGCCTTTGCACATTGGGGTAGCTCACATGCCACATGAAGTTTACCTAAAGGTCTGGACCAATAGCCTCAGATAAGAATGCTAAATCACTGGATCAGCTGTTGTCCTGCTAATGTTTTCCTTTTTCTACATTTCTCCCATCTCTTGAAGCCCTTAGTGGTTTTTCTGTTGCCTGTTCTCTGAATATTCATGTCTACATTAATGAGAGGGAAGCAGGTTATAGAATTCCCTCTATAAAAGCAGACTGTGATATCTTATAACCCCTAGTTTGTGAGGGAATGCACTGGGACAGAGACATGCCTACAACATCAGCAGCTGGCAGGCAGGACTACACTTGTTTGTCAGAAGTGGGAATTTACACAAGAGTACTTACTTAAAATACATTTATTTTTAAAGTAGTCTCATTGCTTGTGTGCCTTATCAGACTCTCTCAGGGGTTCAAGCTAGAAAACAAGTGCAGCATAGGTTTTTCTTAGCTGTGCTGTTTCAGATATGTGTTCAGGCCTGAGCAGAGCCCAGTCTGCTGAGTACCCGGAGTGTGACTTCCTTTCACAAGGTCAGTCCATATCTCCTGTTATCTTGGACAATCATCTAAAGCTGAAGTGGATTTTAAGTATTAACTTAATTTCTAAAAATTAGTTCTCAAAACCTGCAGAGATCAACTGTGCTCCTGACTGTTGGAGTTACCAGTATTATTATGCATATTGTACCTTGCATTTCTCTAGCATCTGTTTCTCCAGCTGTATTTCCACACAAATGGGGCTCAGTTGCCTAAAAACGTCCATCTTTTATGTTCTTTTACCTTTCCAAAGTAACATACTGTGCCACTGTAACAGAAATAAATGGTGTAAACTATTATAGTTTCTAACACGTCACACAATTTGCCAGAATAAAGGGCAAATTCTGAACTATTCTGAGAGCATTTGGCAAAGAAAACCCCAGGGCTGCATAATTCAAAACCACTGGAGAGCTCCCAGTAACTCAAGACAGACTGTAGTATGCAAATTTCCGTGAAGTGATATATAATACACTTAAGCATTGTAGACAATATTTGAAACATTTCTAAATAGCTTTTACAACTGCTATTGTGTGATGAGCTGGCAGCTTTTCTTGCCATACAGAGTCCTTCCATACTGTTCACAACACTTAATCCCCATTTCTTAAAAATACAGATTCTACTTTAATGTAGCCGTTAAAACATTTCATTTTGCTTGTAGAACTTTCCAGTTGAAAGGCTTTTAAGCTTTTTTCACCATTAGTCATGAAAGATAGAAGTGCAATTTAGTCTTGAAAATGAAAGTGGAGATTGTCCAGTTGCTGGCAAATGCTGCTTTAAGCTACATACCAGGAACTAGAAAATAACAGCACATAAAGGGCAATCTGTGTCCTCAAGATAATATTTGCTTTACTAGTTCTTGTTGCACAAATAAAAGATGAACTTAACAGGCTTTTGAAGTACAATTAATACCTCCTTTTTTCAGTTTAGCTGTAGCTGTCTATAATAAGGTAAGGTAAAAAAGTTTAAAATTGTATCACTTCTTCCACTTGTCTTTCTCTTTTTTCCTATCTTTACCTTGCTTCCCTTAATGCATATAGCTCCTTAAGCAGAGTGGAGAGGGCATAAGATGATAGAGGGGTTAAAAGGTTGTGATCTGTAAGCGAAGTAGCATTAATCAAAAAACACTTCTGATTGGGACACCCTTGCACAGGTGTCATTGGATCAATAAGGTGCAAGGTAGGAAATAAGAATATATTCATTATGATGTTGCTTAAGGTGTTTCAGGATTTCCAACTAAATTGGGTAAAGTGCTGTACCCATCTTAGCTAAAGAAGCTTGTAGTAGTTTAGCTTCCCTTGTATCAAAAAAAAAAGTTTAAATCAAACACATGCTTGGGAATAATTCTTGGGCCAGAGGGAAGGTTATACAGAACCATTTTTTTTGTACATATCTCAAGCACAAGGCAAAGGTGGCCAAGAGTTGTAGCCCAACAGTGCAGATGGGAGGAAGGGGAGAGATGCTGTCCAGAGCTCTCCTAAGAGAGCATGGAAAAAAGGTGGGGAAAGCTGCAACAAGCAGCAGAACCAGAGGGTTTAATCCCTCCTTCCACTTCTCACTGCCTGTGGAACATCTCTGAATTGCGTTCAAGCACAAGCTGTGAGACAGAGTACGACAGTTAGTAATGTAAACAACTGGGACGCATCGCGATAGAGCTGCCATGAGTATCCAAATGGGGTAAATAAGAGACCAAACTAAGGCAAAGCAACATTGGAACAGAGGGCAGCTTTGGGGTTTTGAATGTTGTGAGACAGTACATATACTTACACCTTTTTTTTGCAGTTCTGTAGTAATATTTTCCATTAACACTGCAATGAAACACTGAAATTCAGTCTGCTGAGCTGATGCAGGCCCATTTCCAATGTTAGCATGCTCTGACTTTCTGAAATCAGACATGTAAATGTAGGTTGATGACTGTTCACATTCTGTATACTTAGTCCAACTGCTTGAAGTTTTATCTGTATTTAAACACCCTGGAAGAGGGTGCCAACCCTGTAAAGTCATCTTCCCACTGCAAAGCTGCCAGAAGCTTCTTGCAGGATTGATGCATAAGCTGAGCTCCATGAGACAAACTGTGCTGCTAGCTGAAGACATAAACAAACCAGAGCACACAGCCAGCCAGGAAGAAGCTCTCACAACTGTCTACCCTGAAGCACTGATCTAAACAGCTCAAGCTACCAATGTCTGAAACATCATTAGGGTCACAGACCATAAAGAGAGATGTTAATTATAGGTGCCTCAGGATAAATTCATTCTCTAGAGCCAACACAGATGATCCAGTCATGCTGCTAGTGCTGAGAGGTTTGGCAGAGAGCTTAAAAGAAATATGAGACTGCACCTAGGTTTCCAGGCCCTCCTGCATTGTTTCTTCTCCTGGACATCATTGACCAAATTACAATCCAGGAATTCTTTTTCTTTCCTTCTGTCTCCAGGTGCTAGGCTAAAGAGTAGAGCCACTTTGATGGCACTAAAGCCACAGACTTCCCTGCATAACATTTCTCCTCTGTATGCTTCACAGAAAAGGGTGATGCCTTCTTCCTTAACAGGAAACAACTCAGAACAAAGGGCACATTTCTCTTCTGCTCTGAGCATAAGTTAACCATCCCTTCCCCTATATTTATGTTATAATTAAAAATAAAGCAGTAAGTACAAGTTGCTACTGATTGAAATAGCTTCCTGTTTCCACCTTGTAGTTCCCACTGAAGACTGTCACTTGAAAAATAAAGCGAAGGAAAAGAGCTTCTCAGAGATTGTGTTTTGTCATGTGACAGGATAGCTCTTCCTAAGCCCATACTTAGCCTAAAATTTTGTTATGTTTTAGAAAGATAAACCCAGCAGTTGATTAACAAATGTTGCTCTCATCCTGAATTACTCAGCTCTGTGGAGGTCATATTAGCACCAAATGAGATGGTTCGAATCAGCTGTATAACAGCAAATACAGATTAGTTTATAATTAATGCAAAATTAAGTGGTCATCAGGGATGATGATTTAAGCCTCTAGGAAGACAACAGAACACAATTTCAAACACTTTCTCTCTTTTCAGCACCTACTAAAGAAAGTTGTCCCTAAAGAAAAGTGTCCCTAACTTGCATGGTGAGAGAGGTGAGAACTTAAGGCACATCTGTTAGTACCTTGCTGGGTTCAAACGTTTCAAGTCATGTGACTTAATAAAAGCTTATTTTCTATTTCCAGGTCTTGTTCCCTCCCTGTGGATTTTATCCAGTCTGAGAAGATCGGCACGCTCCCAGACAATGGCCTGCCAATGCTCACAGATTTCAGCATTGCCATTCGGCTCCTGCAATCAATGGCTCAGGACAGGAAAGTTTACTGGGTAATCCCAGAGTAATAAATAGAGCTATACTTTCACTTACACAGCTGCATTTCTAGGGCAACTCCAGCAGAGATGGATTTTCATCAGTGTAATACAGAGCAGAGTGAGGTTTTCTAGAAAGGAAGGGAAGCTAGCGGCTTTCCTTCTCCACAGGAGGTGCTTCAGCTGCAGAACAATTTTCCTTGAGATGATTTACACCAGGGTAAACCTACAGGACAGGGAATTCTGGGAAAAGAAGTGATCCCAGACTGAAGCCTGAGAGCTTAAGGACCCAAGAGATGAGCTGACCAGGCATTTACTTAAAACAGATTAAAAGAAATGTAGCTGAAATTTGCTATTTACACCATCCTTGCTGGAAGTAAATACAACTCCCATGTACACAGCCTGGTAAAAAAGTCAGGTATCTGATAAGTTTGGACTGCATGAAACTGAGTATACAATATGAATTCTGCCATTGTCCCATTCTGCTTTCATGAACTCCCAGTGTTTTTAGGTTTTTAGCATAAGAATATTTCCTAATAAGAATATTAGGAATAGCATTCATAAAGAAAAAAAAACAAACAGTTGAAAGAACACAACTGTTCACATCTGCAAAATACTACTCCAGATCTTCAAATCAGCAATTTAGTCATTGTAACCACCTGGCTGATGCAACGGTGCATAACATGTCATTGTTCAAAGTCCAGCTGCATGTGAAATGGTCACAAAACATTTCACACTGTTTTTTGGGTACAATCTCAAAGTAGATTTACATAATCATTCAAAATAAACACATTGGAGACTGAATTACCACTAAACCTGGAAGCAGAACAGGATTGTACCTACTCTCCAGAATGTCTTTTTCTTGTCTTAAATTAACTCAAATCTGTCTTTTAAATATTGCACCATATCCTGCATTTTCATATAATTAATATTGATCAAAAACTCCTAGGAAAAATTTAAAAAGTTCTTGTTTTGATAGCTACAGGACACCAATTAATGAAGAAAAGGAATGCAGGTCACCTGAGAACTGCAAACATACACTGCCAGTAACGACAAAGAGAACATGATGCAGATCAGCAGATGAATCATACTCTAAAAAATTCATACCCTTCAACAATTTCAGTAATTGCTTTTATGTCTGTATCTGTATAACCTGGTGCAGAGAAAAGAAATGCTATTACTTACAAAGGTAGACATGGAATTAGGCAATGAAAATAACAGCTGTAAAACAGATGAGCTGGGCACCAAATGCCTCTCTGTACTGATGCATTCCTACGTTCCCATGGGTCCACATACCTCGCCAGTGTAGACACGGTTCTTCTCTCTGCAGAGGTACTTCACTTACATGTCTTAAACTAAGTGAGAGGAACTGAAAATCTTCTATTCTTCCATAGTAAAAAACTTAAAGCCTGCATGCAAACATTTTTCTTAATTGTTGAACTTTTAGTATTGGGCTTAGTATTGGTCATAGTATTCACCTATTGCTAGTTAATCCAGTCTGTAGTTCACTTGAGATGAAAGAAGTTCCCATCAAGGAAAACATAAAAGCCTATGGTATCACTTCTGTCACATTAAGGCCCTATTCATGTAAATAAGGCCTTTTGCTGGTTTTCTGCAGGAGCTAAATTCTACTTGTTATACATTTCACCAGTAGACTCTTCTGTTTAATTTGAGACAAAAATTTTCTGCTTCCTATTGCATTTAAATCTTGATTGATTTCTCCTGTACTTCAAATAATGCCTGTAGATTGCTAAAAAAGATCTTGTTCTCATGTGATTGTTTTACTGCTCAAAAAGCAACCTGGCTGGGCATTTTACTATTTTATTCTTCTTTGTAGTTACAGTACATTTCATTTTCCTATCACATGGAAAAACAAGCACAAATAGCCAAAACTTCAAAAAAGACATTATTTGCATGTCAGTAATCACTTGTGTGCAATGGTTCTCTGTACCAAGATGAAAAATACCACTCTAGGCTCTAAGTGATCATTATCAATTTTAGAACTAGAGTAAAAGTGAACTAGCAGCAAAGCCATCACCAAATACTTAAATGAGACTGTATGCACTGTCTATTACTTAAATGATAAAAACATATCAGAAGCAACATGTGGAGAGTAATCTCTCCAAGTTTACAGCTCAGCTCAAAGACAGAATAAATAACATTTTTTAGTAGTTTCAAGATTATTAAAAATTGCTTCCCTCATACTGCATTTGTGAGGAACTCACAGGAAGGTATAACAACCACCCTGCTGAGCATGCCATAACTTACTGACCTTACTACCACTATGATAAATGCAACTTAATTCATAATGATTGGAAAAAACCAAACTGTATTTTATTAGGAGATTCAAAACTGAATGTCAAAGAGAAAACATTAATAAATACATGCTGGTTCTGTTTACTCCAGACCATCTTTATGGAAACAAACCTCTCTATCAATCAACCACATAATTGAGAACAAAGATGTTGGGGTTTCTTAGATTCATCAGCTCAAGAATTCACAAATAATTAAGGCACATGAATTCAAGCAATTATATTACCGCATAGTCTTCATTTTTTAGTTTTTTTGGTTCTCCAGAATTACAGTTTCTGTAAGTTTCCGCCCCTCCATTCAGATTCATGAACTTGCCTTCAGTCTGTACAGCAGCTACCCTTATATGAGCCTGCTTTGAAGGTTTCATTGAGTCTTCTAAAGCTGTATTCTTAGCCTTAGTCCTAGGAGAGGCAAGTGTATTTCCAGCTTCTGCACAAAGGGATTTTCTGTTGGTCAAAATATTTTCTTTTCCAGTTGACACAATTTTTTTACCAATACTCTTGATGTTCTTTAAAATCAAATCTAGAAACAAAAGTGAACATAATTGTATTTACCAAAAAGTGATCATGCTATAGTTATTTATCTGTATCACAACTGTATTTCAGAAGTAGCTAATGCTAGCTATAAACAGAGTTTTTCTTGAAGTAGTAAGCAATAGAAGTCAAACAGAATAGACACCTAGAAATATCAAGCCCATACTTTATGAAAACTGGAATTTCATGAGAAACATCATAAATCTTGTTCTAATATTTTTTCATTTTCACTTCATATAGTAATACAGCTCTTGAATCAGGATCTGAAGGAATTCACACTCAATTTGCAAGCATGACAAAATAATTTGCCGGGTTTCAATACAAAAATCACGGATCAACTAAAATCATACAAAGGAATAGAGCTGCAATTAGAAGATGTTCTGTACCTAATAGCTTTATCACAGAATACAGATCTGAAGGACTGTAATGAAATTCATGGTTTAAAGCAACAGAGCAGAAAGAGAAGACATAGGGACAGCTTTAGTGAGCCTGGGAAACCATGTATTCTCCAAATAATATAAATTATCTTAAGAGAAGTAGAAATATTTAGCTCACACGCTTGACAGGCTTTCATGAAAAGCCAATGGAAAGTGAAGCTCTTGTTCATTTAGCAGATAGAAATACTAGCAGCAATTCTTTTGAAACACAGTTGCTGTCTCTAATGGGCAAGTTATTTTACCTTATTGTTTTTTAACAGGTTTCTGAAATTAATGTGAAGGGAGCCTACAAAAGGGAGATTACTGAAGAGATTACTGTTAACAGCTGTTCAGCCTCTCCATGCTTTTCAATTTCTTGCCTCAATTTTGGGTTGACTTTCAAGCTTTACATACTACTATAGTTTCAAAGTTGTGCTTTCTCCAGGAAAGACACCGTCTTGGAAGGATGGGCAGCAGTTGGTGTGGAGCTATATGACTTTATCCTGCTGATGCTTGTGATGTGGTAAATTGCAGCCTGTGTCATTTCCTCCCAAGCTAGTTTAAGAACTATGACAGGTCTTGTGCTTTTCCTAATGTAGCATTTGTACCAGGGCTAGTAGTGCACCAATGAGACATTCTTTGAATATTTTCACATAGTATCTCTTGAGAAATTACTTGCAGACAGCATCCCAATCCATGTCTACTCATAGAAAATTATCTAGAACTGAGGCAGTATGAGAAATGTAATGCAATGCTTAAAGCACAAGCACCCAGAGAACAGTAGCTGATCCTGCAGTCCATATAACAAAACCTCTGCCCTGTATGTTGGCAAAGGATGTTGAAAGGACATATTCAATAAGATAGCATTTAATTAATGACCACCTCCAATGAGGAATACAAGAGAAATTTGTAATATTTGTTTCAACCTACTGTTTTCAGTCACTTCTCCAGCACAAGCATGTCCATCATTTTACCAGGCAGAAAACTAATCAATGATTGGACCTTATCTTTTTTTGTATCCATTTAGTTCAGCCTCCAAAACCTGTACATTTCTTTCCAAAGCAGTTACTTGTCTCTGTAGGTCATCAGTTAAGGATATTTAGTAATTTATATTAAAATGACTACACAACAACTGTCTTTGAGATGCTTAGCTCTCCTGTAATCTTATGCCATGTGAGACAGCCATTTGGTTTTCAGAGCAGAAACCACAGACCACACTGCAGATTTGTTCCATGGGAATTCTTCCCACTGGGAGAGCCTTATCCCTTACCAGGGCAAATACTTGGGTGGGCTTTGAATTCTCAAGGCTGCCAAAGTAATCTTCTATTCAGAGGGAAAAGCCCAGTTCTCACAGGCAAAACACACATGTAAACATTTTAAAATTGATTAAAGTTGAAGTAAAAAACACATGAATAAACAAAGAATAAAAGAAAAAATGCTGTTTATAATATGAGAGGGATTGTTATTTCACTCACAGACAACAATAAACTAGTGACTCATTCCAAACACTTTTTACCCCCTCAGATACGTTGGTCAGCCCATCTCCTGTGTAACAGAAGGTTTCTCTTTCTGCTCCTCATGCTTCTGGAAATCACACCTTTCCTCAAATTATATAAGCATACCAGATATTAACACAAATAGTTTTTGGAAAAATACGCTAAAAGGTTGAAGATCAGATTGTAGAAACATGAGAATTTTATTTTTTACTCCTTTTTCTCCTTTCTGTCCTTGTGGTCCTAAATCTCCTTTTATTCTTGGAGGTCCTGCTTTTCCAGGGGAACTCTGTAGACCTCTAAATCCTTCTCCTAGCTTGCAAGTTAAAATAAAATTGTTTAAATGTTTTCTAAGTTTTTCCTCCCACTATGTTTTCTTCATGCTTATAAAGAGTACCAACTACTGACTCATTCCCCACCCCTGCCCCCCCAGGAAAATAAAAACATCTCAGAAAAATTGAATTGTACCTATGAAAAGCTTCATTTGCTAGGAGATGCATTACTTTGACGAAAAATTCTTTACTACACCTACTTATGGCACTGAAAATCCAATGAAAGAAGTGCTGTCTCATGTTACTGTAGAGTTATCGATACTCTAAAACCAGAAAGCCAATATACTTCAGCCGTAATTCAATCACACATCACAGTATATGATTTAGAAAATCAGCTAAATAGTAAGATTAAGGATACCTCTGAAGCAGTTTGTTGAAACAGATAGTGCTGGCTTTACTTATTTCAACCATGAAATTGCAGAGAGCACACTGATGATATGTGGACCAGAAAATGTCTATACTGAATATCAATATGTGCCA
This sequence comes from Mesitornis unicolor, assembly GCF_000695765.1. Taxonomy (NCBI): domain Eukaryota; kingdom Metazoa; phylum Chordata; class Aves; order Mesitornithiformes; family Mesitornithidae; genus Mesitornis; species Mesitornis unicolor. The sequence continues at coordinate 19,538 of NW_010194991.1, forward strand.
CTGAAATTTTGTGCCATAGTGCATATTAAATGGTATTGATAATGATAGGAGTTTGCTTGGATGTTGAAAAGCAATTATCTAATTCTAAGATATGTGGTATACACATGACAGCATAGACAGGATACAGTAAGAAAGTATACGATCCCATATGGACTTATTAAGTGTTTGGACAGAAACTATGATTTGGCAACTTGTGAGAGCAGGTGACTTGGTTCTACCACATGACAGAAACCACGTGCTGATCTATTTGCTGTTTGCAGCAGTAGATGGGAAAAGTTACCTAAATGACGAATCATGCCTTGGGGACAATTCTGTTGTTGGGACTTAGTGAGTATGAAGCAATCAAGTTATGACCATCAGATTAGTAGCCAACTCTAGCAAGCATGATTTCTGGTTTTGAGAGCTGGCCCCTGGAAAGAAAAAGCAATAAGCATTTAGTAGGCTATCATAGGAAACCCTAAGTGATTCAGAGTAAAAATGGTACAATCAGATTAAAATCTTATTACATCTCTGTTTTATGGGCTGCTGCGAAAATGTATTGTACTTTTTATTTATTAAAAGGCAAGTATCTAGAGTAGCACTATAAATGCAGAAAGCATTTTCAGCTTTCTGAAATTGTACAGATCCTACAAAAGGTTAATGGGGCAGGAGAAAAGTAAAAAAACCCCAACAAAACAAACAAAAAACACACAAAAAACAAAACCCAAAACAAACAAAAAAAAAAACAAAATGAAAGAATGAAGGAGGCACGAAACAAGACTAAAGGGATGATAAGAAGTGTCAAAAATACAATATTGCTAAATGGTCATAGCTCTATACCTGATTGTCCTTTTTCACCTTTGTGGCCATCTCTTCCAGCTCTGACTGGTAAGCCATTGACTGCAAGAGCACTGCACTGAATTAGTGGGCAGGAATAAATTTTCTGTTCTGGGTTATATGTGTTAACTGAACCTGTAACCATTAGCAATGAAAGCCAAAGTACCAAGGCATTGAAAGACTGAAGAAGAGTAATTGCTAAGTCCACAGATCTGTGACAAATCAAGCAGAAAAATTTCACAAATTTATCTGTTTACCTGATTTTAAAGGGTTGTCTAGGAAAGAGTTGCCTACATTGCCTAGGAAATGCACTGCCATCTTCCACCAAAGACCAAGAAGAAGGGATAGTGTCTGAACCTTTTCACCTAGCACTTCATTGCACCTTCATGTGTGTCAACCAGAAAAGAAACATCCAATCTTATAAGAATATGAAAGTCTCAAGGTGTAATGAAAATACCTAACATAGCAACTGTCATCAACCTCACCATGCTGCAAATCCATTTCAATGTTTTCTTAATTGTATGTATAAATTTAAAACGTTTCTCTTCATGCCAAATGAGTCATAGAGTAGTCCAGTTTGGGTTGAATCCTGAACTCTACAGCTATTGTGTTTCTGCTGGGACTCTTTTTAAAACAGCTATCAGGATTACTGTACATCTAAATTCAGAGGGATTAAACTGTCTTGGTAGCATCTCCACTACTAGAAAACACCCATAGCTTAAAGGACAAAAAGCTTAAGTACATTTAAGTAGTAATGATCTGATTGCTTCCCTATTTCTCTTTTCAGATCTTGTATATTAATAAGATAACATTTCTTCCTCAGTATTACCCTCAGAACTGAAGTCCTCTGGGATCCCAGATCTGCAATACTTTGCTGCCCTCTCTGAGCAGAACAGTAACAAGCAGTAGTATCATAAGGTAGAGCACTGCATGACATGTTGCACTACAGTAACTGTCCTTGATTTTAATATGAGGGTGAAATTTGAGGCAACCATGTCCCATGAATTCTGTGTTTAAGTGAAAACAAAAAAAACCAAACCAAAACGAAACTACCAAAAACATGAGCTGACAAACTTTTATAGTAAATAAGCTACATACCAAAGTCAATTGGCCTTATTTTCTCCCAGTTCTACCAGTCAAAATGAGAAACAAGCCTAAGGGAGCATCATTTGGTTGACAGATTCAGGTAAGAAGAGAAAATAAAATCCAGTGTGAATTTGCAATTCACCTGAATTATTTCTCTTTATTTTAAGCTTCAGAAAAGATTACCCACAGAGAGCAGCTTCCTCTGTCATGTTCCATCTGATGAAGTCCAATATAAAGTATAATCACTAGCTTATTACTGTGGCAACATTATCATTAAGATAAAAAGCAGGGTTTAAGAAGCACCACTTTTCTGTATACTTCTTTGTGCTTCCTCCATTAGGCTCACATAAAAATCTTTGGCCATGGCATACACCAAAATAAATAAGGTAAGGTATTTAGTTAACTAGTATAACAAAACTTGAAATCTAGCTTACATTTCTTACCTAGCTTCATGGACTCAAGCCAGTTTGTAACACCCCTCTATGGATTTCCTTCAGCTGAATTTTCATATTAGTTAATTATCCCATACCAGGAAAGCTGACATTGCTGCTGTCTCCCATGAAGGCAGCAAGACAAAGCTCAAAATATTGGCCCAATAAAAGAAATCTTGAAAAAAAATTGTTAAGCTCTCAGACAAGTTCTCTCCCTACAGAGATTGAGCCTCACACAAATCCTTGTTGTTTTTGCCTGCCAGGAGCTAAGTTCTATTTGCCTCCAAAGTTTTCCAAGTTGACCACCCCTATCTTTTATTCTAAGAGAGCCGAAGTGCCTGTTTACCTTTGGCAAATTGATAGCAGGGTTTCCTAGCAATGAAATCACTTCCTGAAGAGACTAATAATAATTTGCACCAACAATGGTTTAGATAAAAAAATAAAAATATTCCAAATTTCTTATAAAAATGGAGTAAATTTTAGGGAGCTGAAATAGAAAAAACAGGTTTTGCAATCTACATTTATATTTTGAGAAGATGGAGAATTACACATGGGGAATCACACTAAGTGTGCATGTAGTGACAGTCCTCAGGTCCCAAGGCTTACACAGTTGCAGATTTTCTCAGCAAAGATCAGAATTAGGCCTTGAAAGAGGCCATGAAACTTTTCTATTTAGGACTCTAGTTCTGGAGGTCCTATTTAAAGACATATCAGGTAATTCTTTTGTTCCTCCATAAAAAGTGCTTTAAGACATTATTTGCCCAATGCAGGTAACAGCAGGAAAGCTATCCTGGAAGAGACAGGAGGGAATCCTTGTTTCAGACCTGGTGTTGGAGATGACAGCTCTGAGTCATTAGCCCAAAACCTAAGAGTCTGACAGCACAGGACAGCCCCATTGAAGTCACATACTAGGAAAACTGCTCCCCAGAAGCAGAGATTACATTTATACAGAATACTCAAGGACAGAATGCTATTTAAACTGATGGAATACATCCTGATGACAGTCCTTCTCATCAGCTTGCTGTGCTCCAGTAGGGCAGTCTACAAAAGTTCTTTCTAACCAGCAGGTCTGCACCTGCAAGGGTTGCATGGTCTCAGTATGGTCAAATTCTTATCACCGCAAAAGAGATCTTTACTTCCCAGCACCTTTACTTGATCAATACACAGTGAAACTCTTATCGCTCCACTGGCTGACAGCCAGCACAACAGAACACAGTAGAGAAGAAATGGAACAGAAACCTGCTGGATTTTTATCATTAGGACAAGCCCGCC
>NW_010194992.1:0-24785 GCF_000695765.1 Mesitornis unicolor
GGGGGACGTGGCGGCCTTGCAGGAGCACCTGGAGCACGTCACCTTCTGCAGCGCTGAGCGGGAGTGCTGCCCCCACTGCCAGGGCCCCGCCGACCCGCTGCTGCTGAAGCTGCTGCGACTGGCCCAGCTCTGCACCGAGTACCTGCTGCACTCGCAGGAGTACCTCAGCGCCCAGCTCGGCAACCTGGAGGAGGCCCTGCGGACAGCCCAGGCCCAGCGCGACCAGCTGGGCAAGGAGGTGGCTCAGCGCTTGCAGGAGATCAAGGGGCTCAAGGAGGAGTGCCGCCGAAGGAAGAAGATGATCAGTACCCAGCAGATGATGCTGGAGGCCCGAGCCAGCTATCACCAGGTGAGAGGAGAGGTCCTGGTGGCCCAGTTGCCCACACTTTGCTGGGTCTGAGACCACCAAGGGCAGGCGGCAGAGCAACCCCACTCTGCTAGGATGCAGTCGCTTGCTGGGTGAAAGGCTGGAGCTGCAGGTATCGGTGACCTTACAAAAAGGGAGTGCATTGCTTGCAGGTACTTTGCTAAATATCTGTCTTTTACAGATGTTTCTCTGTTATCAGAGACATTTGGGAGAGTGCTACATCACTTTAACAGATCTTCTTTTTACTAACAAGTGCTTTATGTTCTTGGATTTGCTCTTGATGCATCTGAAGTGTCAGATACACACACATACAAAACCTGTGATAAACATGTAACTGCTTTCTGTTGCTGTCTTTCCTTGTGTATCAACTACGTGGTCACAGGGCAAGTCCATCACAACTGGTGCTAAGCAGTAACCTACCTGTCTGTGAGTTATCACTTTCCTGCAGTAATGTTCTCCAGACACAAAGTTTCTGCTTGTATGTGACTCAGAAGTGACTCAAGCATGATGGTGAAGAGCACCAGTGAGACAGCTCATCCCTAACTCCGTGACAATCTGTTCCTTAAAGATCTTCCCTAAGAACCTTAGCGCAGTGCTGTTCTGACTCTCTGTGTCATTGCACTCTGTTTTTTTGGGAAGGGTTTTTGTGTTCTGGGTGTAATAGTTGGATTTAAATATTTTTTTGGCTTCAGCATTTTTCAGCAGGTTTCAGGAATGCAGAGTGCAGCTTAAAATGTAGTCTGAAGTCGAGAGAGTACATTGGACGCAGACTTGACATGATTTCAGGGTAGTTCTTTCTGTCTATACGTTTAAAGTTGTAGTTTTCTACCTTTTTTAAAAAATTACTGGGTTACTAGCAGTCTTGATTGTTGAAATTCTCCTTAATCATGGAGTAGTTGCACTACAGAAGCAATAAAAGTTTTCCTTTAGTATGTACAGTCTTATCCCACAATATAATACTAATTTCAGCAGGCTGGCAAAGATTAATTTCTTAAGACATCCGCTAAGTTGGCTTGAGTGTTTCTGTAAGGGAAAAGATACCGTATGCCCCAAGAGTAGAGTGATACATATGGTAGACTTCATGGGAACTTTGTCTCAATGTATCAGTCCGAAGGACAAGCTGCTGGTGTTGTATCATTTTAAAAAATCTTTATGTAACTTACAGAGCGGTTTGTCTGTCCTGCATTGCAAAAGAAAACTGATTGCATGAATAATTTTGTTTGGAAACTTACCTAATTCTCCTACTGTGATTGCCAGTTAAATATTACCAAGTTTTCCTGAAATATTTGTAGGATATGACTGTCTTGGTGAAAGCTGAGGAACATGGTAGTGATCTTGGCTCATCGTTAATCTTCTGTTCAGTGGCATTTACACTAAAGCAGAGATGGAAAGCTATTTCCCATTTTAGTTTAATTTCATATAAAGTAAATGTCTGCTCTCTGTCCTTTTTGTCTCTGTGTTAGTAAATTCTTGTCTCTGCAAGTTCCTTAGGCTCACCTGGGAAAGTGAGTTCAGGGAGTGGTGTTGAACAGTTCCTTCAGTGGTTTCAGGATTCTGAGTGTGAATGCCAGAGATAAATTAAGCTCTTCCTAGGGTTTGTAAATGCTGGGCAGCAGTGTGATCAGTAAACAACAACTGTCTATTATTTATCTGTGCCATCAACTCTGCTGATCTGCAGTGCCAGCTAATAAGGGTTTTGCTGGTGTTTCTGAGAGGGTAGTTCAGGTTTCAGTCCCTAAAGTCTTGGCTGTTAGCAAACAAGGCTGTAAATAGTTATTTGCCTGTTTGAGTGGAGGCACACTTTATATCTAATGAAACCATGCTTTAGAATTCAGATTTAATGCCTTTAATCCACCACCAATATACGTTCAACCTTGAAATACTACTATAAAATAGTACTGGTATTTACAAGTCATAAATTTAAGACTCATTCATCAATGCCTTCGTCTGAGTAATACGAATTTAATTTTAAATAATAATTTTTCACTTTTTGATACTTTGTACTGAAATCTTATATGCACATGCAGAATATGCATAAAACACACATTTTTTTTAACACGGTGTTACATAATTCAGAACCTAAATATTCCCTGTGCTAATGCTGTCTCCTGCGGTAAGAGCTTTCTTTCACTACCAGCAAGTCAAACTGACAGGAAGTTTGTGCTTGAATGGATAACATTATTTCACAGCCAATTTCATTCTGTAAATCGTGTGCAATCTGTTACACTGTGAGCTCCCTCTTGGTTGGCAGCAGTGCTTTGCTGCCATGCTATATCTCTTTACTTTGGTTTTATGTTAGTGCTTTTCACATTTGTCCAACAAAATTTGTCTTAATAATTCATGGCTTCAGTGTTTGCTGAAATGTATTTATATTTAATATGCCTACCTGAATATCAGTGGCAGTGTTTTAAATATTAGATGAAATCTGGGAATTTGATTATGATGACAAGGTCTTGAATCTGTTAAGTCAATCTCTCACAGTCATATCTCACTGATGAGGAAAAAACACTCGGATGAGTATTTGTGGTTTGCTAAAAAAGAAGAAAGAGATAACAAGCAACCCTACCTAAAGCAATTAGGCACTTTGATTCACAGTCTTATCAGTATGTTGCAAAATCTGTAGATGTAGCTTCTGACCTTAATATTCTGAACATTAGTGAAATGTGTATAAAAAAAATCTTTTAAAATTGGTAGGATCCAAATTATAGGAGAAATATTTTAAACAGCTCCTGCCTCAGAAAGGTACTTAATATACATATGTACCTTTCCTTGCAAAATTGTATGTTGTTACCTTATTTTGGTTAAAATGTCTAACATTTTTACATATCTCTGGTCTTTCTAGTATTGTCATCTTTAAACCCACTTATGTATAGTCAAACTCATCTTCTTTGCTTTTTCTCCTCACTGTATGGTCCTGTCTTTTGCTGTGATACAAGAGTCTTAGAATACCTTAGCTGCTGGTTGGCTGGAGTCAGTGTGTGTTTTGCTGAATAGTGTTGTATCAGTATTTCCTTATACTTCTCTGCCTATTTATAATTATCTATTGTTTGTATCTGAATTTCAACTTACTTGGCCAGAGTCTTTTTTGTTCAGTGTGTACAGTGCCTAGCACAATGCAATTCTTGTCCGTGACCATCACTGAGAGACATTACATAACACAAATATATTAATAACTGTACAGAAATCTGGTACCGAGAGACTTTTAGTCATTATTACTGTGAAATGGAACTCATTCACGTTGCCTGCTTTTGACATATGGCCAAAATGTAATAACCTGTTAAAAACCTTAACCGCTATACTTAACAAACAGATATTCCTAATAATAACAAAAATATTTGTATCTGTTTTTTGTAGTGTCAGTTTTGTGAAAAGGCTTTTATGAACTATTCCTTTTTACAAAGTCACATGCAAAGGCGTCATCCAGAGGAATCTCAGATTGGTATGTACTTCAATGTTATAAAAAAAGTGAGATAAATAGTATAGAAAAGTGTAAATATAGTGAGAGTGTGCAGTCCATGATTCTGTGTAACTGGGAAGAATGATTTTGTGTGAATTTGTGTGAATGCAAGGAACACTGACTGACAAAATATATTTATGGGACGACATGTTTCTGTCTCTGGAAAATAATTAACAAAAACTGCTAGTATTCTCACGGAATACTTTAGTCAGTAAGAGATTTCAGAGCACAGTTTCTCTTTAGGCATGCGAACATTTGGGAGAAGAAACAGGGAAGAATCGAGCGAGGTCTGAACTGTAGCTTATCGGGCAAGTAAAACAGCAGGAACAGTGAGAGGAGTCTGACTAAGCATCTGAGGAAGCATTAATATATTAGAAGAAGAAAGAAGCTCTTGTGCACTTTACATATGATAGAAAGATGGTGGAAGATACTGCAAAAACAGTAGAACTAATTATCATATGAGGAATTAGTCTGAGGGACTAATCTATATGAGGGAAATACTCCATGCAGTTATTTCTGAAATAATATTCCGTGATGTGCTCAGATTCCCAGGCGATGGGAAAATCCTAGTAAATCTTTGGTAATTGATGAAATGTTTCAAGATTAAAGATTGGTGTAGTTATTGCATATTTTAACATGTTTTTTTACAGTGACATCCGTCTGACACATTCCAGATAAAAAATGAGTTATATTCCAAAATAGACTCCTTACCAAAGTTAGAATAAATTAAACCTAACAGAAATGAGTCATTTCAGTTCACTTTGTCATTCATACTTTTGTTTTTGAGCCTGTGTTGCTTAGATTCCTTTGAAATTAGGTTGTATAATACTTTTTCTTGTAAGTATTTCATAAACTATTTCACATGTCAGTAATATCAGTATTTTTCAGCCTTTGGGGATAGTGTTATCAGTCCAGAGAACATATGTATTTAAAAGCATCTTCAGACAATTATGGTAGTGGGAGGGGAAATGATCTATGAGAGTCACACTTCATGAAGATGTTACTAAAATGCTATAGAAACACGTTTGCAGCAAGTATCACATTTCCAGAAGTTACAACAAACATTTTTTAGATCTGTGTTTCTTTTAAGCAGAGCAGAAGAGGAAAGCAAAGACAGACAAACTGCAGGAGGAGATTGATAAACTGAAGGAGCAGTTGCAGCTCACCAAGTCGCAGTTAGAGGCTGAACAACAGGCTAATGTGGTCCGGTTTTCTAAGGTAATATACACTAAATAATATGAACATCTCAAAAGAATTGGTACTTTGAGCTGTGTTCACTCTTTTTGTAGCTGGAACAGAACAAAAGTGTATCTGCAGCTTGTGTGCATGACAGCAATGGTACTTAGGCCTTGCCACCTCTAATTTTGAACATCTGCTTTCTCCTTACTTTTGTTTTAGATATACTTTAAATGAATACTTAAGACAACACTTCTGTTAGCACTTGCCAGTTCATAAGATAAGTGAGGCCTGTTATTGAAGCAGATAAAATTGCCTTGCTGTGTTGAAATAGAAACTATTTTTAATATTATGATATTTTGTGATGATTAAACGTTTCTTATATGTGACTATGATTTTATATGTGACTTTATATACTCAGTAAGATTTATTCTTTGCTGTGAAGAACTTACTACTGTCTAACAGAGGTGTAAAGCAGTCAAGGAAGAGAGATTAAGAAGAACCAAAGCAATCTACACCTTGAGTGTTGGTCTTTAAATGCTTAGAATTTCATTGACCAGACAGCCAAAGCAGAAAGTAATCTTAGCTACTGCTGTGTGAATAAAATACTAAACCAGAATGATCTAAAAGCAGTAATTACCTGTTCATAATCCCTTGCGAGGCTTTATTTAGGATGATATTGAGTCTTGTGGTAATACTTACTAGCTCATCAAGAGAAAAAGAATCTCTTAAGTTATCTGGTCCTGGTTTGTTTGGGGTTTTTTTAAAGCTTGATAATTTCAGATTATCTCACAGTTTTCATTTTTGTTTAGGTAAATGCAATCATAATTTGCTATCGAAATAGGGATGGGATTTTTTTTTTTAAGGAGGGGTGCTTTTTGATTCACTAAGGAGCAAATTCTTGGCATAAGAGACAAGATACTTCTAATGGTTCATTTAGGTGTTGATCTTGGTATTACGGTTTGGTTATCATGTTGAAAAGCAGGCTTTTGTGGTTGTTAACATAACCTGTGACAGCCTTCTCTTAACATATCACCCAGTATTCGGAACTACTTAGCAGAGTTTGAGGACCTTCAAACATAAAACCAACATTGCTGTATTGTTGTTAGTTGTTAATGCCTGGGGGTTTTTTTTTATTTTCAAAAGTAACTGGATGACCAAATAAAGTGCATGGCTAGATTTTCCTGTAGGAGTGCAAACAGGGTCAGAATAATGATCCTTGGCCCTATGTGAACATCTGCTAAGTATTCTACTCATTCATTCTGTGCCTCACTTTTGAGAGGTATATCGATAACATATTTCTCTTGCCCCTGAAGCACAGACTTTTTTTGGTGCCTTAGGGGCCTGTTTTGAAGTCACTTCTCTTAGCTGGGACTCCTGACTACAAGGGAACTGCCTGAAATGTCCTGAAGCTACGGTCTGCAGTGTTACACAACAAGAAGCTTTCAAAGCTTCTGTTTTGTTTTTTTTAATGGGATGTCAGGAAAGGTAGAAATGTGAAGTGTGACTGGTTGCAGTTTGTCTGCCATGACTGGCATCCACGATCAATTTAGGTATTGTTACATTGATTGAAAGGAGAACCATTACTGGAGGGAATTTGGATACGCTGCCAGTTCTTGGTCCCTCCTGCTCCTTTGAGGTGGAAGGCTACAGAAGATCCTGTTCTTCATAAGTGTACAACGATCACTTGTTATAGTTAGTTGGAAAACAAAGTCAGAGTCAATGCTGTAATGGAAAGATGTAGAGGTTGCCTAAAAAGTGTGTATATTCTGGACAGTGAAATGCGGGACTTTGAACAAGTTGAGGACTATACAAAAATGAGTGGCTAGGTAATGGAATGGTAAAAGTAATTTAACAGAAAGTGGGGTAAATGTATATGGGGAAAAAATAATTCTGACTTCATCTACAAAATGATGGCTTCTGAGCTGAGTGTTATTACTGAAGGGCAAGATCTTAAGGTTGTAGTACATAGTTCCAGGGAAATGTCAGCTCAGTGGTTAGTAGCAGCCAGCAAAGGAAATCAAATATTACAAATTATTCTGAAAAATGACTGTGCGAGCCACAGGCTAAGTACTGTGTGTAGGTCTAGTCCCTTCATCTCAAAAAGGATATGATAGAATTACAAAAGTGATGGAGAAGGGCTATAGGGATGATCAGTCTGTATTTGGAGTAACTGAGAGTTGTCAGTCTGAAAAAGAGACAAAAGCTTGGTGGGGATGAAGGGTTGAGATACTGATGTCCATGAATCCACGAGTTACATAGAGTGAATAGGTATCAATCATTCACTTTATTCTCCAGTTCAGGAACAAAAGTGTACTTGTTTGGCTAGCAAAATGTATAGTTTGCTACCCCAGAATTCTTCAGAAACTGATGGTTTTTCATGTTTTTTGATGTTGCATTATTGCCCATTGAAAGTGACTGCTTCCCACACACAGTTTGGGTGCTTGAATTAGTATTGCATTTGGAGAAAATAACAAATAATGCTTGAAAAATAATTTCAGGAATGTGAACAGCAAAAATCAAAAGAAGAGGAAATTCTACAGTCATTTCATAAATGGAAAGAGGAGGAAAAAGATAAGTTGGCTGATGAAATAGAAAAAGTTAAAGCAATGTTTATGAAAGAGCTAAAGGAGTTGTCTTCAAGAAATTCAGCACTAGAAAATGTAAGTGATTTAAATTTTCCGACATTTAAAGGCATGAATCCCTTCCAGGAAATGGTAGTGAACGTATTTGAAATATGATGCAGTTATCTTTGAGGTCTTACAAAACTTTAAAAATAATGGTTGAATGATAGCCATAATTGTATCTTTGTATACTGGTATTTTATTAACATAATTTCAGATCTTTTTTTTAATAGCATTGTTTTGGATGAATTAATTATGGCTTCAGCAGCTATGTCAGTTTTTTCTTACTCCTCAACTTCTGAGTGCCTGTTTACAGATTAGTAGATACTGTTATTATTGCTGTCTGTTAGGTAACCTTATATTAATATTCTTATGACTGGCATGGAGGAGACTAACCTCTTCATTATAGTCCTGGCAGCCAAACTGCATGTGTTTTCCATACATGCTTTGGACACGCTTTCCAGAGTTTTGACTGGAAAGAGAATTGTAACACTATAGGTGGGTCAGAAAACAATATTCTACTGTATGATATGATATATGATATATGATATATGATATATGATATATGATATATGATATATGATGTGAGAAGTATCTGATGCAATCTTGGTGGAGCTCTGTTTAAAATAAGTTGTGTATTAAATGCCAGTTTTATAAAACAAAATCTGTCTACACAATCAGGTCTTAATTTCCCCCCACACACTTTTTAGCAACTGTTAGAATTACGGAAGTCCAATATGCAACAAAAATCCAATTTAGGGACACTGAAAGACAGCGAAGAATTTACAGAAGAGAAACCTCAGAGTCCTCAGGATTATCACAACGTGGTTAAACTTCTTGAAAAACAGGTAACACTGTACCTTAATGTATTGCCTTTGTGTTCTTTTCAATTTTGTACTCTCTGAGTTGGGTTTTAAATCCGTAAGTAAAATTCTCATCCTTTGCAATGTCTAAAATAACTGTTTTTTAAAAAAATACTACCATTTAGTGCAACTGTTATTTTTTAACTGATATTCTTTATTATTAAATATATCTACCTTTACCAAGTATCATTGCAGTTCAATTCCAGAAGGCTCTAATAAGCAATTTATGTCTGCTGATCTATGAGGCCACTTATGGAAAAACTGGAATATTCCATTTTCCAAGATGAAGAAAGCAAACGTTAAGAAACTTTCTGACAGAGTCTATCAACCTGTGGCTTTTGAGGCATATGAAGGATTTGAGCTTGTGAGGTGCAACCTCTGTACCAGGTCTTGGTACATCTGACCAGCACACATGCTGGTGCCAGTGCATATCTGTTGGACAACCCAAAGTTCCACTTATAGGAAAGACTGAGCTAGGGAGGGACACTGTGGCCATGGTCAGTGCATTGCTCTGAGACTCACCTGCATGTCTGGTTTATTCCTATTTAAAGAAAAAAGAATAGTTATGAGGCCTTTGGAAATACCCACAAACCTTTTAACTCTTCTTTTTTTTTTGCTCTTTGAGACACATATTTTGTATTTCATGTTTCTTGGGATGTGAAGTTCTTTGTATACTGCTGGTATCATCCAGAAGTTTGGTTACTGCTGGTCTAAGATGTGGAAAACTTCATGAGTTTCACTTTGGGTTTTTTATTTTTTAGAAAATTAGGTTCACTCAAACTCATACATTAATATTGATCTTTACCGTCATTATGCAAAATACACTGTTGATGAGTGTTTGAAATCTCATTTTTTTGGAGAGGAACCCTGCTTTTACTACTCTTATTGTTAATACACAGAAATGTATCAAAATACTTGTGTATTTCTCGCTCACAGTCACTATATATACAAATCAAGGAGCAAATATGTAGTTTCTAGAGTGACTGGTAAGAAAACCACGCTTGGCTGTATAAAGCATGCTGATGACTGTTCTAGGTCTTAAACATGGGGTTACTCAAGTTTCATATAATAATCTTTTCAGTATTTATGCTTTATTTAGAAAAATTAAAGCTGCATATATCAAACTAAATGTTAATGTGTTATTAACAGGAAATAAAGCTGCATATGTCAAAATAAATGTTAATGTGTTATTAACAGGAATTAATGTTGATTTCCTCCATGCAGGAGAGTAAGTGGTCGTCTAGAATACAAGCCCTTCATCATGACCATGAGACAGAAAAGTCCATGGTAAGTGACACAGCAAACCACTTAATCTAAAAGGAGACTTTTTTTCTTATTTTCTTACCTTTCAGTAGTTCTTGATATGCTATAATACGTCTGCTGTTTTAGAGAGTCTAGATCTCAAGACTTTATAAGAGTGTGTCCTCTTGGATGTATTTATTATCTCTGTATTTCTGTCATGCTAGGATCTTAAAGTTACAGCCAAAGTTGAAATGAAATTTTTCTGACAGACACCTGAAACTGTGTCTCTGGTTTGCAGAACTCAGAACTAATTCTGTGAGCACTGTATTATACAGTGTTTTCTTCGTTACATGGTTATGGTGGATAGTTGAGCTATAACTTGAAAACATGTAGCTTTCATCTGCCTTGTGCTTTCTGCTACCATGGACCTATAGCATATGTCTCAATCTTTTTTCTTTTTTCTATCACTTCTCTGCTGCTTTTTCTGTTGCAGCTTTCTAATGCAGAATCCGTTCAGCTTTTCCAGGAAAAAACACCGTGGCATTTTATTTTGCATCAGTTTATATATTTTACTGTACAAAGCTTTATTCCTCAGATTTTTTTTATGTCTGCATTTCTTTTTAATCTCTTTCCTGCTTTGTTTCTCTTGCTTCTTTTTCTTCCATTTTCCTTTCATCTGCGTGACCATGTAAGAACTAAGCAGATCATAGTGGTCTGACCAATGCTTCTCCTCCTCTGGCAAGAAAGCAGTGAGGAGGAACCATGGAACATTCCCCAAAAAGTTAATGATACACCCACATACAATGCAAGAATAGAATAAGGGAGGAGTAATGTAAGTATTACTTTTGAGATGGTGCACCTAAAATACTGTTCCCTTTCTTCTACATTCAGAGCTAATGTATTAGGTTTATCATGCAAATTCATATCTCATTTCCTTAAAATACCATTGTTTGACACTATTTATAGCCAAAACATTTTTATACACTATATGTTTTTTTCTACAACCTTATTTTTAGGCAGCCTCAGCAGTGTGTTTGTATGTTCCTTTCTTTCGAGATTTACGTACTTGTGTAAATAAAAGTGATCCCGACAACTGTTTGTAATATAGGCAAGTCCCAATGAAACCACTGGAGACATTATGTTTTTGCTGGGAAAAAATGTTAAAATATTTATGCACGACACTTGTTTGTTTAGACTTCATAGCATTAAAGTATTTTATAGAGTATTAATATGAAGTTACTTTGCTTTCTAGCTACTGTCACAGATTGAGAAGCTTAAATCATCAGTGAGAGAAGACTTGAATAAAAATAGCACCTTTTACAAAAGGAGGATAGAAGAATTGGGGCAGAGGCTCCAGGAGCAGAATGATCTGATTATCACTCAGAAGAAACAGGTCTGTTTTCTGAAGGACTCTTATGTTTCAGAGAGCATTAGACAGAGATAAACATTTTACTAGCATTTGGTCTTTGATGTATCTCTAGTTCTATAGTTAATATTCCAAATTTTTAGTAGCGTTGCTATAGTATTTTGGTTACGCTTTGAAAATTATGTTGATAAATAAGAATAGATCTGGAATGTAAACTAAGAATTTAAACACAATTTAGAAGGAAAGGATTAATAAACCAAATGTTTTAAATAAGTTTAACACAAAGTTTAGCAAAAGTTAAAAGATTACTAGGTTGCAGTCACCAAAGACCTCTACAGATGAAAAAAATTCTCATAGTGAACAGGATCTAATCTGCCACAAAATAATCATAATGAAATCTAGTGTGAAATTTGAAATTACATGACTTCTCACACTAAAAATAAAGTATCTGATTTACCACTGTGAGAATAATTAAATTATTAATGTATGAAATTCAAAAAGAGCACATGCTGGATTGTCTACCTGGGATGGCATAATCCTTGTTATAGGTGCAAATTGAGGGATGAGAGGCTGGAAAGGAGCCCCATTGAGAGAGATGTGGGGGGTTGGTGAGTTGAGTTATGAGTCAGTAGTGTGCCCTGGCAGCCAAAAGGGCCAATTGTGTCGTGGGGTGCGTGAAGCACAGCATAGCTAGCCAGTCGAGAGAGGTGAGTGTTGCCGTCTACACTGCAGTGGCGTGGCCCCACCTCGAGTGCTGTGTGGAGTTTTGAGCACCTCAGTACAAGGAGGACGTCAGACTATTAAAGAGTGTGTCCAGAGGAGGGCAACCAAGATGGTGAAAAGCCTTGAGGGTAAGACTTAGGAGGAACAGCTGAGGTCACTTGGCTTGTTCAGCTTGGAGAAGAGACAGCTGAGGAGGAACTTCATCACAGGCTACAACTTCCTCAAGGGAGACAGTGGAGGAGGTGGTGCTGATCTCCTCTTGTGACCAGCGACAGGATATGAGGAAACGGAGTGAAGCTGCATCAGAGGAAATTCAGGTTGGACATTAGGAAAAGACTCTTCACCAAGAGGGTGGTTGGTCACTGGAACAGGCTCCCCAGGGAAGTGGTCACGACACCAAGGCTGTCAGAGCTCAAGGAGATGATGCTTTTAGTCATATGGTTTAGTTTTAGGTGGTCCTGTGAGGAGCAGGGAGTTGGACGCAGTGATCCTTATCGATCCCTTCAACTTGAGATATTCTATGATTCTATGAAATTACTTGTTTGGAAATGAGTTGTCTTTTCTTAAAAATACACTTTTGTTTAAACATAACTATAGATCTTTTGAGGTGATTGGTGAGTGAAGATCTGGATAGTCTGGCATTTAGACTACGGCATGATTATGCAGTCCTTACAATCTTTTCCTCTATTTGATGATGCATTCTTTACAAATCACCATCTGATTTTACACATTTTTCTTGAGATTAGTGTCAAGCCTATACTTAAATACTTTAAGAATTGGAAAAACAAATAATAGCTTGTACATCTACACCTTAATAAATTTGATACCTGGAGCAATAGAGGACTTAATCCTAGACAAATTGCTTGCAGTAAAGTGACCTTTTAAAACAAATCAGTATGACTACAGATGTCAAATAGGTTCAGAGGGATCTGAGGTTTGTGAAGTACAGCTGTGAAGATCGACATTCTCAATACCTGGAAACTGGAAAGGCTTGAGAAATGGCTGACACTTTTGTAGCATGCAAATTGAATGGACAATGAATTATGGCACTACTGACTATAACCAAAATGATAAATAAAACAGAACCAGGGTCCGGTCTCTTGTGCCAGCTCCAGCTGACCTTGACTGTGTGTCTGAATGGTTTGGGTTTAGCTTCTGTTTTGGGAACTGCAGTGCAGAGCATTGTTTTAATGATACAGGATTCAGTTTCCTATTTTCTTTAGATTGAATTACAGCCAGCTTGTTTCCTCTATGATCTCAGTTTTGTTCAGTGCATGTCTTGGGTGTCAAATAGACGAAAGTGTAGAGCAGATAGGAGAACTATTCATGCATTTAAAATCAATGTGTAATTAAGTGTTTTCCTGGAGTGGCTTGCAAAATTAAACCTGAATTGCTGATGCAGAAACTATTAAACTCTTTAAGTGCTGAAGTGGCCCGTAAGCCCACTCTCATTTCACTTGGTAGCTTGTAATAACAGGGTGTACAAAGCATGAATTCACATAAGACAACAAGCAAATAAGTCTATAGCATTCATTAAGCATGAAAGACGTATACATTAGGCAGAAGAATAGACTTCCACAAAAGTAGTATTTTTCTCCCCAAATTGTAAATAATAATTTTTGTTACAGAAGCCTACTGAAAATAGGTATTTTGTACTAAATGTGCATTTCTGGAGATTGATCATTTGTATTTGTAACTATTCAGATATCTCTCTTTTTTTCTTTTAGATAAAAGAATTGTCCACAAGGTCAGTTGCAAGCATTAAGCAATATGATGGTATGTACAAACTGTAAGAAAAAGCAAATTTTGTTTCTGATTTCAGCAGCTTGGCTGAAACAAATGTTACAGTTTGTTAAAAAATGTAGATAACGACCTTACTAACTAAATACTGAAATCAAATCAGTATTGGCAATTTATTTGTGTTTCACAGAGTGCTGTGATTTTCAAAGTTCATGTTTTGCAGCTGTAAGGACTTCTAATGTACAAAGTTGATTGCTTGAGTAATGAAGAGATGTGAAATACAGCAACTCTATTTTGTATTACGTAAACAAATCTTGGTTTTGCTGTGTGTAGTGTACTTTTAATTGCTTTTCATACTTGACTGTCTTAAGACTACAGAACTGACAAAAGGCAAAATACTGAGAGTAGATAAAATTGATTAATTTATCAGTTAAGATATGGATGTTCAAAGAATTTCAGAATTTTTAAAATTCTAATCCCAGTTTGGAAGCCAACTTTATTTATTAGCAGGAAATTGGCTTGAGCTGAATCTAACAGCAGGGAGTAGCTTAGTTTGAGGAGAGCACAGTAATAGTGTGGCTGTGTGGCTTCTCATCTGGATCTAGTCATGCTCAGTGACACTGAAACACAGGCAAGTAGAAAACCATGGCACATGATTGAATTTACTCCTGGCCCCCAAGCTGATATGAGAATGTACAACTGAAGTGATAATTGACTCCAAGACTATGTTCTGTATATTACATGGGTAGGGTTTGCACTAAATGATACAAAGTGTGGATGCAGCACATCCTCTTTGGGAGATACAAGTGTTGGTCAGGCTGGGCTTGACTAAGTAGCATTGGGCCAAAGCTTCGTCTTTGGGACACTAAGACTACATACTGATGTGACCAGAGATATGGTCTGACTAATGCAGGTTCATGTTACAGTGCAGTGACTATTTACTAGTTTCTTGTTCTTGTTCTACAAGTATAAAAATGTTAAGTGTATCTAGAGATCTACTTTTGTCCTGTAAAGGACCAATTTTTACTTTGTAAACTAGCTGGGTTCCCCCTCCCCATTAAAGCCCAAATTTGCGTGATTTATAAATATGATTAAATATTTCTATATTTATGAATCTGTATATGTCTGTTACTGCTTACTATAGTACACTTACATTATGTTTTACTTCTGTGCTATTTTAGTGAACACTACTGTAGAGCATCTTGAAGAATCTAAACCAAGTCAACCAGTGATGCATGGTAAGTTTTTTTGATAGGTCCAGATCCAGTATTTGCAAATCTAGCACTTCATCTTCTCAAATGTGCTGTTTGTCAGATCATAGCTATATGAATAGTTATATTGAAAGAATGTCATTTTAATTGCTTTGCTGTATGTCAGCATTGAGAATTCCTATGAAGCAATTGTAAAGTAGTACTATTGAAAAGAATAAATTTAAAAAATATTTGGGAATATTTCCCAGCGCACGTATAGTATTGGAGCACTTCAAGGTAAATGAAACAAACTGAGGAATTAAAATTGTATTTCTCCTAGGAAATGTTACTATTTTCTGGTGTATGCACATACTGGATAAGTATATGCCTATACTGAAATTGGCATAGAGAAAAATGTGGAGATGTTTGTAAGTCTTGAAATGTATTTTTCATGTGACTTCAAATGTCAAGGAGGAAAAATGTAGAAGACATAATCAAAATAGACTTTCATCCCATCTAGATAGTTCTTTTGGAGTTTATCTGTAGTTACATGTAGATAATTTAGTCATTTTAACCTGTGGTGGTGTGATATTGTTTAGTAGCGGGGGAAAGTGATGAAATTCCATTTTTACTGTGTGGTGCTTTGTAAAAATAGTTTGCACTTTTTTCTCAGTATGCAAAGTAATGGAGAGTATTGTTACCATACCAATATTCTGTGATCATTTAGTTCTTTACTTTCATTTCTACTAAAAAAGTAATAGGAAGAATGAACTTTGTGCAAGTAAAATGCTTAAATCTTAAAACTAGTTTATTATTTGAATTGTTGAACTATAATTAAATAATGATTTTTAAATTTATATTTATCTTAGTTTTAAAACTTGTCAAGGGGAGAGGAAATGGGATTTGTCTAAGAAAAATGTACAGAATTTTTCTTTTTCAACAAATACAAAAAATTCTGAAAAGGCCTATGGAGAGGAGCAGTAATATACAACTGAAGCTTCAGATAACTTGATGAGGAATGAAAAACTTAAATACGAAGTGTTGATTTCAAGATGTTTGTTGTGTCAAGAATGATTAAACTAAGGAAAATATATATTCATTATATGGTAGAATTGTTCGATTAATACAGAGATTTGTTACTAACCTATGCAAGATGGCTGTTCATTGCTAGAAGCTTTTTAAGTGAAACTATGAATGAAATGTTGTTGTGTGGAGAAGAGTAATAATATAGCTTATATATATATAAATAGGTTATAATATTGATAATATAGATTATTAATGATAGTATTTTAGATAATCCAATTATTTTTCATTCAAACCATCTTCATTGCACCACCATGTAGTGCTGGTTCTAGCTAAGACATCTTGGAGCAAGTAGCTTAGCTATTGCCCTGAATTTAAGAAACGAGTTTTGTGAAGATTGTTGCTGCTAAAAGCTTACACACCAAGCTTGTCAAGCATTGCCTTTGCAGTGCATTTACTTTCATTTGAGCTGAGGAGGAAAACGGTTCTGTGAATTGAATTTTCTGTACTCTGATTTCTTTCTGCTCCAAATATGAAGTCTGTGACACCTTATGAAACTTCTCAAGATAGAAAAGGCTGTTCCTGCCATTGATATACAAAAGATTCACTATCAGTTTATTATGAAACCTCAGAGAAGGTGTCTCCTTCAAATTCCTTTGCTGATGATTATTTATTTCTGCAGGTCTCTCTGTCTGTCCCCTTTCTTCCCTTCTGGATTTTTTTTAAACTTACCCTACCTATTTCTGGATGTAAAGGTTAGCAAAAATGATAGTGTCTTCCCCAAAATTTTCATGGCTCCTCAAGGGACTGACTTACTGAATTAAGACATCATGGCTGCATCTCGTGCCATTATGGGAAGCTTCTGTACACAAGTTTATTTAGCACAGAGCATCTCTGAAATCACAAAACTATAGTTTTCCTACCAAACAATTGCTTGCATATGAAATACATTCATTTTCTTTCCCTTTACACTGTTTGAAAGAAAATTAATTCTGGAAAAGGCTCTCTTATGTGAACTTAAGTACTCTTTCCAAAGTTGCTTGAAAGCTTTGCATCCTAAGATTAGTTCTGCACATCTTAAATCCGTGCTGTGAAAAAATATCTAAATTACAAATGAGGTATCTTAGGTGTAAAGTAGTTGATTTCTTGGGAATAGTCTCATAGTCTGCCGTGAGTGCTGTCCTGCCTGACCATTCTTCTCTCCATTTCTGAGCTAGCTGTAGGGTGTTGGGCAGATAAAACTTATTTTCAAAGATTACTTCAGTCTTACAAAAAGGCAATGGATTAATTAGGATTTTTTTAAAATCATGTTTTAAAATCAGACTTTGGCTCCTGTATTACTCTTGAAATGTTCAATATTTAATCTTTTTTTTAAGTCAGTAATACTAGGTGGAATTGAAGACAGTAGTTAAAAAGCAAAAATATAATTAGACTGCCTATTAAAACCTGTGACTCAGTCTTCAAACATGGTGTGGACTAAGGCCCAGCTGTCATTAGGGAGATAACTGAAGCATCTGAGGAAAATTTAGTCGTCCTAGCCAGTTAACAGAGAAAAGGGGCACTTTAAGAGTCTGGTTCAGCTGAACTAAGGTCTGAATTGCTCTTTCAAGTTGCCTGCAGTCTCTTTGTTGACTGCAGAAGTAGTCTGAGATGAGTAGGCACCTAACTTAAAGACTTCAGGTCAGTGTCAGAAATATATCATCTTTAAGAATATTGGTTGAAAATTAAGATTTAGGCTGCTTATGTGCAGTATATGGCTTCCCATTGATTAGTTAGAAGAGAAGTATATATTAAGTGCATTGATTAAAAGAAGACAGTCAAAATTACAGGTATCACAGATTGAGTCTGGCAGCTGTTTGGATATGAAACTTGAGTATAAATTAAAGGAGCAGTTATTGAATATAGCCACAGCTTACAACCCTTACATCTTTAAGAAGTGCAGTAACTTACAGCAAACAAATCTTACAGTTTACCTTTGTTTTTCCTATTGCAAGTGCAAAATGCTTGCTGTAGGTGATATTCCACTATAGATAATTGTAACAGTTCTGTTCAGGCTATAAGTACTATAAGATTTCATATTTCAGAGTAAATAGACAGGATTTTTTATTTAAATATTAGCTAAAAGACTGCTTTTCCAATAGTACTTGGGTTTTTTATAAACTACTAGATAAGAACAGGCACATAATATATGGTAGGCTTGAAATATACACAGCATGGATTCTTCATTATTGCTGAATATATTTTCCTATTCCATCTGCATAGAAATTGTCTCCAGATATTATATAAAGCAGATATTTAATGATTTGTCAAAGTGTGCCAGGCACATAATTCTTCAGTAGTATAATTATCCACTGAAGAGATTAAGGCAACCTCTCCTTTTGATACAGCTCATCTATCTCTTCACATATATTAGCTGGCAGAACAGATATTCTGGAAGATGTGGGATGACAGATACATCCTTGTGGAGGTCATCTTAAGGATGCTGGCCTTAACGATGGCTAGCATTAATAGGACTGGATTCAGGGCAGTGAGGTATGAATACGACCAGCCTGCATTAAGGTGGTGTTGGAAGCTGCCGTTCAGCTAAGTTCAAGCCTCAGGCTGTCAGGAACTGTCCTTCTGAGGGTAAAACTAGGGTTGGGCTTGGGACTGAGGCTGGCTGGTGCCCTACAGTGAGGATGTGTCTAGCAATTGCCACTGGGCTAGGTATAGGATTTAGCAATGGTGCTGCTTGGTTAGGGTCAGGTGTGGGAGTGCTGGAGAGGACCAAATGAAATAGGAGTTCAGGTGGTTCGTACTAGCAGCAGAAGGTGATTTATGGCAGGGTCTGCAAAGGGCTGGTATTACCGAGGGACATCTCATTATTGCTGAGCCAAGGTCTGACAGGGATCACTGAGTTTGGGTTAGGGTTAGGATTAGGCTTAGGCAGGCATTGACTGGCAAATGAGAGTTATGGTTAAGAAAGATCAGTTAAGCAAGGTAGCACCAGCAGAGCCTGAATGCATAGGTTTAAGTGTGAAGTTGAAATTTATCTCTATTTCATAGTCAAGAAAGGGGTGGAGATGAGAGCCAGGGTTCAAGTTGTGTTAATGAACAAAATATAATTCAGGTTGTGTCTGAACTGCAAGACTGATGTAATCTCCAGTTCTACCATTACTCTGGAAGTCCACAGCAGGCCATCTCAAGAGCCCAGCACGCCTCCTGCCTTGCTTCAGCCTCCTGGGATCCAGTTCCAGCAGGGCAAGGACACAGTTTAGGTGTTCATCTGGCATGAAATCAGAGAAGTGACTGAGAGCAAGTCATTTATCTCTAGGTGTGAGTCCAGAAGAGAAGATAGCAGTCTGTCTCGGGTAAACACTTGGGCTGTGATGGCTTAAGTCAGACTTAAATGATTCCTAAATACAGGCTCGCTAATCTTTAGATGCCGCTGATGTGCAGTAAGGTAAGAGCTGAGAGGTCTGATCAGACAGCCAGAAGAAGCACATCTCTGGTAAATATAAAGAGAGGGCTCCTTAGGAGGGTGATCACACCTGTCTATAAACCAGAGGAGTGGTGAACCAAGCTGCTTTTTCTTACATCGGATTCCAATGTGTTGTTTAATAAATATCTGTTAGAATAAGCACTTACGCTGGAGAAGTTGGTGTTTCCAGGTGGTGCATTCCCCAATGTTTAGCATTCAATCTCTGTCATCATGCAGTGAACAATATTACATGTAGCAAGTAATGTATGTTGGGTTTGCTCTTGCAACTACTCCTTTATTCATTTTATCTTCCTCTGTTTCTAGCATACTAAGAAAGAGAAGCCCGTACCTTTATGCCAGATCGGCAGACTATTTTCAGATCTGAGTTTCGAGGACTGGGCTTTTCCTGTTAAATTAAGTTACTTGACAAGAACTTGAGCAGAGATGAGTCAGCTCCTTTAAGCAGATTGCATTTGAGTAAAGTACAGGTAAAACAAGTATAGATTAAATCCAATTACACAGCAACTGGCTTAACGTCCAGTAGGCCCAGCCAAGAAACTTGGAGGCCTCAGTGTCTGTGCAGCTAAATTAAATCCCTGCAGAACATCTCTCATCTGTGCTTCTGGCTCTGTCCTCCAAATTGGGCTCATGCAGGTGTTTGGGAATGATTCCAAACTGTGCCTGAACGTGGCTTTGGAGAATGTTAGTTGGTGCAGGGCAAAAGTGTGCCAGGAACAGTTTTAGGAGTGCAGTAGTGTGGAGGATCATACTCCAGTGCCCGGGAATGCTCTGGCCACTGCTAAATTTTACAGCCTTAGAGACTGGAAAAACAGAAGCCTATTTGTCACTCAGTCTCTTAGAGTTTTGCTTTTAAGTGTTTCCATAAAATAGATTGACATTTGCATTTTGTTAGCATCTTGTGATGGTGCAAGAAGCATTTTTTAGAATTTCTTACTTAGTGCAAGTTATATGGGAGCAAATCTTAAGTCTTGGAACTGGTTCAGAAAAGTAAGTGAGAGGCTGAATATAATCCCAAGTATGGAAAGACTGGAGAGAGCAGCAGCCATACCCAAGCATTTGCAACACTGCTTTTAGTCCCCTTCGCATGGGGAATATTGGAAATGTGACAGTAAGTGACATTTAGGGTAAAATGAGCACTTGGAACTGATTACCCATCACAGTGCATCCATGTTTGTACCCCATTGTACGAGAAGTGCTGAAGAGTGGGCATCTTTACTGCAGCGTCACTTCTCTTCTGCCCATGCAGCGTCACAGTCATTTATAGTGACAAAGGTTTCTTCTGAAGACTGAGGTAAACATATGTTGGCCCAAAATACTGGCCAATAAATTGTTTTCTCCTATGCTGCCAGTAGTTGAATGCTAAAAGTAGAGTTGGCACATTTTTCTTTTTTTATCATAAACCTTAAAAGAAACTAAAATTCTAGTTTTCATGGAAATAAATTAATTTATGGAAGGTGAATATTAACAGTATAAAAACTTGCATTTTTATTAGTCTGACATACAAGCATTGTCATACATGTCATATATCTGAAGTCTATAAGTTATAAATAAACTGTACTCTGGCTGCATTTGTATAAGGCAAATTGTACCTGACAGCCTACAGAATGATAATTTCAATGTGGTTACGAAGCTGTTTTCATCAGAGAACATTTCAAGTTTTCTTTAAAGCACATGATAATACTGAATCTCACTATATTGAAGTGATTGAAGATTTTTTTTAATTTGTTTTATTGGACGTTATTATATATATATATATATAAAAAAATTTCTCTGTCTTGCAAGGACATAATAATTCTCAGAAATTATGACTTAGCATATGTTTTCCATATATTTTTGAGGATTTAATTGCCTTTTTCTTTTTTTCTTTTTGCTATTTCACTTGCCTTTTGCAACTTCTAATAGCAAATCGCACATAAACAATGTTTTAAAATAAATTTTAAATTTAAAATGCTTCTTATGAGAAATGAACGACAGTGACCTAGGTGACCTTGTCATTGTAGATACCTCAAAACATTCCACGTGCCCTGGGTGCCATTCTAGGAGGGCACAGGTTTTTCTGTAGTTGGGTGATGTGTCAGCCAGCCCTGTGCCGGTGACTTAAAGCTCTGATATATCTGAGGTGACACTAAACACCCATGTTTGGGCAACTGAATTGCTCCTGCAGTGACGATTGTATTAGGGTCTCCTCTACCAAAATGTTCCACCGAGGCAGTCATGTTGCATTGGGTTTGTGATTGTTAAGCAGGTTGTCAGCAGTTAGGAGAATTGACATCCGTGTGTTTTTTTGCCTGATTTTCCCACCCTGGACCTTGACCTTCTTCTGTGCTGCTTGTCTGGTGTTCCTGTTCTTCCTCGATATTAGAGCAGGCACCCTTGGTGCATATGCTGGAGCCCATAGAGGAGCTTTCAGAAGAGGAAAAAGGTAATGGTTGATTCAGCTCAACACATAGTGCCATGCGTTTCTTAAAAATAAAAATGTAAATATTATTTGCTACCTAGAATATTTCTCATTGTGTTTGAGTTTGCTTATGTGGTTTGGGTGGGGGACATTCCTTGTTTGTGCCAGTCTCCTGTTTGCTATTGGTGCTTGTAAATATGAATTATTTCCTTATGCAAATTAAATATTTTTATGAAAATCTGGCCCACTCTTTAAAGCAGACATATTCCATATGTCTAAAGGCACTTGAGCTAAGCAGAGCAAAACTGTTTGATGGGAAATACCTCACTGCTAGGAAATTTCTTGGTGTTGATGCTATTGCAGTGTATGCTCACTTCTTTTTCAAACTCTGTGTGAGAGGATAAAGAGTTGGAAGTTGGTGGTGGATGTTGAAGTTGCCTAACTTCATAGATGCTTCAAAGATACTTTTGCAGCTAATCTAAGTTAGGCCTACAGCTCCAGCCAGGCTTGTGCAGTTCTGAATGAAATTACGTATGTGATGTTGGCAGCTGTGCATCTGCTTCATCTGAGGAAAACTTGGAGAAGGCCACATTTACTGTGGCGGAAGAGAAAGCACTGGTCCATCCTGCATGGTGGTGTTCTCCTGAGAAGCCCAACAGCACTTTAGATGAAACACCAAATAGCTGAATAGCATAATAATCTGTACTGTGTGCAAAGATCAAAATCAGTCTTGAACCTTTCAGTCAGTGAGTTTAAATGTTGAAGGAATGATGCTGTTTTGAAAACAAAATTGATGTTTGAATATGTCTGTGTGTAAGTGAGAGGTTTCCCCAGGGAAAATCCAGTGACTCTGAACAACCTGAAGTAAAGACGAGCTCGCATTTTTGCCGTTCTTTCTGCTGCTTCTCTTGCTTGCCATATTCTCCCTTGATGGATTGTCTAAGATTCTTCTGCTGTGCCTAAAGGCATGGCCTGCAGTGCGAAAGAGAGAAAGAAAGAATGCAGTCTGAAAAGACAGACCAAGATAGTTTTGTTTTCGGTGACAGCCATGTGTACGGGGGAGAGAGAAAATTCCTGACTTGGCACAGTATTTCATTGGATTATGTAGGAGCTGAGACAGTGGACCAGACTTAAGGTCTCTTGTCTCCAAAATTGTTAAATCTAGTATTTAGGTAGTAATCTAGTATTTTTTTTAAAAAGCAAAATGAAATAAGAAAACAGTTTCTTAAGTAGTTGGCTCCGGCAAAAAGGATTTGACTTGAGTTAATTAGCAAGAATTAATATTGTCATTAATTAGGATAAGGCTGGATAGTCTTGTTACCCATTTTAGTATGTAGTAATTACGAATTTTAAAATTATTTTAGATGGATCTATTTTATTGAAAGGATTATCATCTGAAAGGGACAGAATTTTCAGAAGGCTCCTTGGAGCCTTCCGCTTTAAAATGTCTCATGTCTGGCTTTCTAGGAGGATTTCATACTGCATGATGCACCTTTTCCTGACTGGGGACAGTGTGATAGCCCTGTGTTTCCTCACTGACCAGTAGTTTGTCTCTTCTAGGAATCAGCTCTCCAGCCACATCACATTTAATTCCATCACTGCCAGGAACTGAGTTGTCCACACAGTTCCCAAAGGCATATAAGATTTCAGCCAGATTCTGTCCTCTTCAACACAGATCTCTCAGTATGGTAGCTGGACTCTTTTTCAGTGTCCATTACTTGTAGTTCTTTATAGGATCCATCGGAAGCCACTTCCTCCAAACAATCTGAATATCATTTGTGCATCTTGAGGCTTTTTTGTGTCTGTGGGCTGGCAAGTCAGTCTGCTGTGCTGTAAGGTATGCTGGAAAGAGACAAACTCCTGCCCAATATTTACCTTTTCTTTCAGGGTAATATTTGGTCTTTTCTTTTATTTCATGCTTTCCTGGGATATTGTATATCCTCTATGTGTACTTTACCAGCTTTGCTGACCACTGCCAGACAGAAGCAGCTACTGTGGTCCCACTGACCATTGGTTCACTTGGTCTAAGCAGCATTCAGTAAAACTTTGTCTTGCCAAAGGCACTTCATAGGCAGGTTCCAAATGGGTGTTTTGCTTCTTTACTCCCCTGCGTGACCCTATAATACTTCGGCCTAACCTAAATGTCAGCCTTTAATTTAGATGGAAGACTCTGTCTGGATGATTCTTTATTTCTTGCATAAGAGCTCCTGTCACTGCTGACTCTTACAGCAAGGGAAGGAGATAGAAACTCCTTTGTCTGCTTTTAAGTATGTGTGATGTCATAGACCCGCATAGAAGAAAATGTGACACTGGACTTTGTCCTTGAAAGACTTTTGTAGATAAACATTATCCGTCATGTGTTTTCTGGGAAACGGTCTGCCTCAGACTAGGGTTTTGTTTATGCCAAGACTTCTGAAAGTGTTACAACTTTCCAAATATTTGATCTCAGTAGGTGTTTTTATCGGAGAACCGTACCTTGTCTGAAGCTTTTCTTAAGAACAAGTTTATCGTATTCCTGTTCTAATTCCTGCTAGAGTTCAGCTTTGATTTTAAATACTACTTTTGGAGAACTATCAGAAGATAGTTTTTCTTTATCACGAATTTCTGAGTACAGCTCTAAAAGTAAAGACCTTTGTTGCTAAATAATCAGGCATATATCTTTACCATAATTCTGTAACAAGAAAAATAAAAAACACTTGTGATGGTAAGTACAAGGTGCTGAGGTAGGGCTTCCAAGTGAGCTGACTTTTGTAAGCTAACTCGAGATTTTAAAAAGAATACAACTCCATTTAGACAAAAAAGTGCACACGTTTGCCTGTGGTGTTTCTGAAAAATGCATGCTTCAGTGCAGTTTTTAATTGTCTCACGTACTGTGAATTTTTCAAATGTCTCATAAATACATTTTTCCATTCTTATTTCAGAAATTGAGAGAGGTGATCATAAAACAGGTAGAAGTAACCACTATTTGATAAATGCTTTGAAGACTGATCCTTCTTTGACTAAAGAAGTGCGAATTGTTTTGGAGCAAGCCCTGGAGGAGAAGCTGGAATCCTTGGGAATTAAAGCAGTAAGATTATTTTGAGTTATTTAAATGAGAAGTAATCTTTGTCCCACTTTTTTGCTATTCTCTTTCCC
>NW_010194992.1:24816-27439 GCF_000695765.1 Mesitornis unicolor
AACCCTCAACCTACAAAATTCAAAGCTAAATTTCCACGTGTTATAAGTAGATGTAATGTATTACCCTGAGAGGATGTCTATAAAATTGCAGCTGTGGAGGATATGGCTACACCTGTGAGCAGCATTACCAGCTTCTGTGATTTTTCTACAAGCTTTGTGATATTTGAAGTTTAAAAGAGTGTCTATGATTGTGGGATAGAGAGCCCAGAAATAATAGCTGCTGTGTTTACAATGCAATTTGTTTCCTTAGGGTGTTCGTGGTATCCCAAATGATCACTTAAATAAAATTTTGCGTGCTATCAAATCTGCTAGAGAATACAAACAGAAGCAAGAGCCTGACATTCAGCGAATCCGAGAGCTTCTTGAACGCCAAGTTAGCTTTAGGGTTGAAGAGAAATCATCATCTTGTAATAGAACTGTTTCCTGTCCTCAGCTTCCTTCAGAAGGTTACAATGTTTTTGGTTTCTTTTATTCTCTTACATTTTATAACGGCTATTTATAAAGTTTTATTTAGCAACATTTATATATAGCTGCTTTCATAATTTGTTATATAAATATTCTATGTTGTTATGGCTAACTAACCAGTTTCTTATAAGGGGTTCTTGACATTGTGTTTAACTGCAGAAATCTTAGCTCTGATATGGACAAGATACATGGTAACTGAACTGCTTTGAAGAAAAAAATTACTTTTTTTTCCTTCTCTTTTGCTAAAACTATGATCTGCAACAAAGATTTAATTTTAGAAATTTCATTTTAGATTAAATTTTAGAAATGAACTACAAAAGATACCAAACGTTGTTTCTAATAATGAGATAGCTAACTTCTCTTGTAGATAAACAGAAGTTCAATCAATTGGGAGTTTCCTCATCTGCCACAGCACGAAAACCAGCAAAACGGTCTTCAACAACTGTCCGCCCAGCTGAACAGAGAGCAGCCGTTCCCGAGAATACATCTACACCAAAGTAGGAGATGCTGTTCTCATGTTGCTCATACGTCACATAACAGTCCTGTGGGGTTGGGCTTTTGTGACTCTGCTAATATTGTAAGAATTGAGCCAAGAATTCACATTACTTCTGTGTAAACTTTATGCTTACTTTGTTGACTGTTTGAAATAATTTGTCTTGTTATTTCTAGATCCAGGAAGGTTTTTGGAAATGGAGTTTCCAGAAAGACCCCTAGTATCACGTATGTTTTGTTCACTTGTATTTTCGAAGAAAATATTTTTGATTACTGAATATTCACATGCTTGCCACGCAAAAGCTGTTAGTAAGCTGAAATTATAAGCACTTTCTGAACTGCATATTTAGTGTTTATTTTAGAAGTAGTATTCCATTTTAGTCTGTTGTTACAATCACTGAAAGAGAGCATGTTCTTCTTTCAGCAGATGTATTCTTTATTGTGAACCACAGAGAGGGAAATCCAGTGAGATTGGGTAGCATCACTTCCTTTAGGTTCATTCTCAGATGTTTTTTCTGAGCCAGTTAAAAGCATTTCTAGACTTTTGTGACCTTATTTTTTCAGTTTATTTGGCATTTTCTTACTATGACCAAAATTTAACACAGTATTCCAGATTCCACTCCCGTCAGTCACATTACTTTGTAATTTCCTGCACTGAAAAATTCCTGAATTATTTTCATCTAACAGAATATCAGAACAGACTTTCTGTGGTGCAGTTTCCTTGGCCTTGGATTTTTCTCTCCCTGCTGGTCCATGAAAGCCTATCTTTGTTTGCCTGGCAAAACTTTATATACATTGGTCTGTTATTTTGTAAAGATAGTTGCATAGATGAAAGTAATCGTGTCTTTTTGAGTGATCTTTTAGTGATAACTTTCTGAGTTTACTTAACAGTGTGATTTTCTTTTAAATGGTTTTGTGGATAGTTAGAATTTGTAGGAGCTCCTGTTTTTTTCACATAAGAAAATTGCATGTTTTACTGGAGAGAAAAATACAAGGAAGCTTAAATACGTGTATACATCAGTGCAGTCACTGAAACCTAGTAAGTCCTCGGGTTGTGTGTGTTTTTGCATAGAACTCCACCATTCAGTTCGGAGGAAGAAACAGATGAAGATGTTATTAAGCAGTGTTACATATCACCAGAATCATTGCAAAAGCAGTCAAAACCATCAAGCAGCAAAGTCAGTGCTTTTCAGAGGGTTTCTAGCAAAAGCGATATGGTTGGGACGGAGGAAAGTGAAATTGAAGACACTGGAACGCCTGCGAAAACTTCAAAAGGTTTTTCCATTACTTTTGTACATGCATGTTTTAACAGCTGTGCATGATTTTTCATTTGTAATAGTATTTCTGTGTTAGAAAACATAATGAAGGCAGACTGTCTAGTCTTCAGTGTATGTATTGTGTACACTTGATGTTTTTGCTAATATGTTTATATTAATACAGTATTTAGAGATGTCAGTTCAAATTAGATGTATATCATTCTGTTTTGTATAAATTAAGTAAAAGAGACACTGTGCCTCAGAGGGACTTCTGTCTAAACCAGTTTTTCTCAGCCTTTTACTTTTTTTTTTTTACTTTGTGGAAGATTTCTAGAGGGTTTACAGTAAAGCCCCTTACTTGTGAATGGAAGCTGTCAATATATTTTTATTTATATTTTTATTTATTATTT
>NW_010194993.1:0-955 GCF_000695765.1 Mesitornis unicolor
GGCACAGGGGGAATCTATGGGTCCTGGTGTGAATCTATGGGGCCCATGGAGGGGAATCTGTGGGTCAGAGGGGAGATCTATGGGTCACAGTGTGGGCCTATGGGGCACAGCCCCAAATCTATGGGGCCCAGGGGAAATCTATGGGTCACAGAGGGGATCTGTGGGTCCCAAGATGAATCTATGGGGCACAGAGGGAATCTATGGGGCCCAAGGTGGATCTATGGGGCCTAAGAAGAATCTATGGGGCCCAGGAGGGGAATCTGTGGGTCAGAGGGGGGATCTATGGGGCCTAAGGGGAATCTATGGGGCCCAGTGCAGATCTATGGGGCACAGCCCCAAGTTTATGGGGCCTGGTGTGGATCTATGGGGCCCATAGGGGGAATCTGTGGGGCACAGAGGGGGGATCTATGGGGCCTAAGGGGAATCTATGGGGCCCAGTGCAGATCTATGGGGCACAGCCCCAAGTTTATGGGGCCTGGTGTGGATCTATGGGGCCCATAGGGGGAATCTGTGGGGCACAGAGGGGGGATCTATGGGGCCTAAGGGGAATCTATGGGGCCCAGTGCAGATCTATGGGTCACAGGTGGAATCTATGGGGCACGGTGTGGATCTATGGGTCCCAAGGGGAATCTATGGGTCCTGGTGTGGATCTATGGGGCCCAGGGGGGGGAATCTGTGGGTCAGAGGGAGGGTCTATGGGGAATCTGTGGGTCAGAGGGAGGATCTATGGGGCACAGTGTGGATCTACGGGGCCCAGAGGGAATCTATGGGGCCTGGGAGGGGATCTGTGGGTCCCATGGGGGGAATCTATGGGGCCCAGTGCAGATCTATGGGGCCCAAGGTGGATCTATGGGTCCTGGTGTGGATCTATGGGGCACAGGGGGAATCTATGGGGCCCAGAGAGGATCTATGGGTCGCAGTCACAAATCTATGGGTCAGAGGTGGAATCTATGGG
>NW_010194994.1:0-703 GCF_000695765.1 Mesitornis unicolor
CCCTGGTGAGACCGCATCTGGAATATTGCATGAGTGATGCTGGAGCTCTGCTTGAGCTGAAGCAGATGGAAGCTGGTGTTTATGATGCTTCTCTGAGACTTCTACATCTACATTCTACATCATAACAGCTGAAGAGTCTCAGGTCCCCACCCAAACCTGAAAGGTTAATTTTAGTTTGTCATTCATCATCCAGCCAACCAAGAGTAGAAAACTAAAAGCTCAGACTCCCACTTTCAAGTAACCCTCACCTTCACCTTCCACTTAAAAAAACTCCTGGAAATGCTCTGACGGTAATTTGGAGCTGTGAGCTACCCTAACCCATGAAGTATATTCTTGACAGCAGCAATACCCTTCCCTTCCCTTCCCTTCCCTCCCCTTCCCTTCCCTTCCCTCCCCTTCCCTCCCCTTCCCTGACATCATGCCATGCCCTCTGAGACTGAGGCAGGTTATCCTATTTTTGGAGCATGACCTTCTCAACAGTAAAAAAACTCTGAGATCCATCCTACCAATTCTGATCTGCAGCATGATGTGCCATGTCTAGGAGACCCCTCCATAACACTCATGTGCATTTCCCTGTAGCTGGAGACTTAGTACATTAAAGGATGTGAATGTTGATGGGGTTGCAATCACGACGAGAGAAACTTATCAACGCAGTAGCAGATAAGCAGGAACTTCTTTACAGAATCACAGAATATTAGGAGTT
>NW_010194995.1:0-19943 GCF_000695765.1 Mesitornis unicolor
GACCCCCACTCCCTCACACCCCATCCTCCCAAAATAAAAACCAACACAGAGAGAAAGAAGGAAACAGTGTCTTGAAACCTCTACTTGGATCTATATCAGGTAAATATGCAGACTAAGAGATTACTTGCTGTATTAACTTGGATAATTCTTTCTTCTCCAGAGTAACCAGCACTCTCAGAAGTAAAACAAAATGCTTTCATTACCTCCCCTTCATAGAAGGATAATATTTCCTTCAGAAATCTCCCCTTCTATATCAGATACTCATTCTCATGTTCTTGAACAATAAATGGTATGTAATTAAATATACTTTTCAATCTGTTATCAAAGTAAATTGATTAACTGAACTCTAAAGTGATGTGAACATGTTTGTTAAAGTTTCCTCTCTCTGTAATGCTTTAGTCTCTTCTGTTGGGTCAATAGCATGTTTGTGCTACTCATTTATTTGCATAGTTGCAGTGCTGTGTTGTCTTGGAGCAAATGCACTGTATCATCACACAGCTATAAAATTGCAACATTTAACATGCTTTTTAATTGAAGTAGTCAATTAAAAGCCTTCTTTTTTTCTTAAAAATGCGGTACTTCCTTTTGCTAATGCAATATAACAATTGTCTGGAAGTATTGTGACATGATTTCAACAAAATGCATACAGGCTTATGAAATATGAAAACTTTTCCTGACCTAGTTTTAAGTTTTGTGAATAGCTATTGCATGCTTAAGCAAACCTCAAATTTAGGATTTCTTCTCTGTGAAAGAACATTGCCTAATATAGCAATCTTATTGTTTGGAATTCATGACAAGAAAACTCTGCTTGCCAATGGCTTGGACAAGCGTATCACAACTATAATCAGTAGGAATTCTTACAATAATCTGTATTTTAAATAGTTGATTTCTCATTCATACACATATGTCTACCTTGTATTTTCAATTTCAGTGTAAAGCTTGAGAAGTTTTCAAATCTGCAAAACATTACAAAGGACACAAAAAGTGTATCCAAGACTATCTAATAATACAGCTATTATTTTTTTACTTTTTATCATTTATATTTAGATCATAGGAACAGGCTCAAAATTTCACAGATCCAAAGGAGTGGTGAAGGGAAAAGGAGAGACACATGAAAGGTGTAACAGGCTGTAGGCAGAAAAACTGGTACTGAGATTTAAGCTAAAGCTAAATTTAGCAGGGAAATACTTCAACTATCTTTTCTTCAGAACTTCCTTCTACTTTCCTTGTTTTTTGGCCAGGTTTCTCAGCAATTGCTAGGAAAAAACGTATCCTCACTCTAGACAATGAGATTGAAAATGAAAGCAGTGGGAGAAAAGATGGTATGTGAGAAATTTTTAGGTAAAAAAAAGTTAAGCACACATAACAGATAACTGCTGGAGCATCCTGGCAGATATTCCAGAAGTACATACTCATAGACATGCCATTTATATATGCCTACATCCAATTACATTTATGTAACTTTTACAAATGATATATTTTTCTAGTATTAATCTTCTCCTTTTTTTAAGTGACATTGACTTTAATCCATAAACTATTCTGCATAAAAGATTTTTCTTAAATATTCATATCCCCCAAATATAACTGTGTGAAGCTTTTCAGCAATATGTTTTCAGAACACCCCGTTCTTAGGGTCAGTTTTGTGTAACAGGTATCTGTCACATAACTATAATAGACTTTATCTATCTTGAAATAGAATTACAGGTGAAAGTCTGTCTTTACAATAAAGCTGGTAACACTAGGAGTGGCAGATGCATTGGATTCTTTCACGTTGTATCCTTGAAAATTTATTCTATTGGCAGAAAAAAATCAATATCAAAGCACTTGCCTGGCTAGTTTGTCGACAAAGCCTGACCACTGGTCATCTTCAGGCTCAGCTTTTAGATCTTTCTAAAAAATTCTATAGATGATATAAACTGGAAAATCAAATACTTCAAAAATGTAAAGACCCTGCAATACTCAAATAGCTATAGTTTCATGACAACTACAGTAAGTACACAAGCCCTTTATTATGACTATGCTTAGGACATAGTAAAGTGCTAAATGTGCAAGCAATTATGAACTTGGCACAGTAGCAGTATTTATTTTAAGCTCTACTTGTGCTGCTTTGGTGAAGGATGTTTACTTAACCAGACTCTATTAAACATGCTGAAGATTTTGTACTCAAAAACATTTTTAATTGATGAAACACAGAAGCAATCAATCATCACAAATGGTAAAGAAAGGCAGACAGGCCCAGACAAACAGAATAAGATCTGTAGGTGTCTTCTTATCTTTTAAGGAAAGAAAAAAAAAAGCCTATTTGTGCTGCTGAATTAAGTGTTTGTGAAAAGAGAAGACTTGATAGTAGTGGAGACTGAAGTCTTCTGTTTATTTACAAGTAGGGCAAAGTGGTGGGAACTCTTGCACAGTCTCTTGCCTTTCCTATTCAACCTCTGACCTAATGGACCTGATGAGCTTATCCTCTCTCGTGACAGGAAAAATCCATGCTGAGTATACAACCTGTGGGTCTAACTTACCCAAACAATGCTGAACGGTGATGCTTTTCATGCACCATTTGTAAACATATGAAAGCCATTGCACTGCCTAAAAGCTCCAGGAAGCAAATTCAATATAAACCTGAGCACCAGTAGATGGGGAGCGTTTCTCCAGCCACCTTATTCTAAACTACATCTGTTCTGAGCTTCCAGATGTTCATTTCTAAATTATGTGCTCATAAATGTGTTTTTAAGTGTAAGTTTAGAAACAATAAATTAGCAGTATACAATGTAGAAACTGTTTCAGAGCATAGTCCTTCTTTGAAAAGGGGAAGATGGACAGCCGTTTCTTAGTAGAATGCTTAAACCTAAAACTCAGATTAAACTTCTGATTTCAGTGGGAACTTTGCTCAAAAAAGAATGGCAGGACAATATCCGTAGTAGAAAAAGATTAATACTTAAATAATACAGGAAGATATTCCAAAGTGGTGTAGTCACTTGTACATCTCATAACTCTGAGGTTGAAAGGAAATATATTTATATTAACTCTATATAAATGTATGCATTTCATTTCAATTTCATGTGAGTATATTTATATTGACTATAACAAGTGCTTCAACATTTTTTCACAGAATGAAACATAGATGGCATACATATACATAAACACGTGCATAAATGCATACATACATTAACACATATATGCAAAAACAGCTTCCATATGAACAAATATATGTACCCTAAAGCAGGAAATATTAGTGATTTTTCTTCCATTTCAAAACACACAATACAATAAAGACATTCTGCTTAAGATGTATGTGGATCTAACTATTTTACTGTGAGATTTTGCCTTGTATTATCTTTTTCTTTCCAGTTCTCTTGTATACGACCTTCACAGTATTTACGTAAATTAAAATGTCATTTTACTGTCTTCCTAGAAAATTAGAATGCACTCTGCTGTTAAACACTCCTAAACTCTTGTAAAGCTTATTGAAATTTGTATAAAAAATATTAAATTGTCTGTCTTCTGTTCTAAGAAGTGTGATTGTAAATCTTGTCAAAAGTACATTTGCTATTAAATATTACATTTTTTTATGATAGAGGTTGCTGAAATAGTATTTTTGATATCTTGATCTGTGAAAGTGAAGAGTAATAACACATTTTGTCTCTACCTCTCTTCAAAATTCAAAAACATTAGAAGCTGATTGCAGTTTCCTCAGATGCAAACAAAATTTCATGTATATGGTGGATTTCCACTCCCCCCAGAAAAATGTATCATCACCGTGGATCACTAATTGAGTTCATAATATGAACAGTATTGCTTGTTTGTGTTTATGTTTGTTTATGTTTTTTTCTAAACTATAAAGTTTCTCTTTTTGGTCCAAAACCATAACTTCTTATTTCTAAACACACACACAGAGGAAATGTGATCTGACATGACTCAATGCATACAAGAATGTAACATGAAATGAATTATTCTTTCATATTTTCTTGACGTTTAATAATTTATTTAATTTAATGATTTTTTTTTCTTGGAATGAGTCACATAAAAGCCTGTGACACTGTTAGTCAAAGCAAGGGATATTGACCATTAAATCTCTGTCCTCAGGGCAAGATCTCCCAAAACCACTAACTGTTATAAATCTTGATATTACCAAGTGGAAGGAGAATCCCTACTCAATGAATCTAGATTTCTGCATTTACAACAGTAAATAATACTGTTATGACAGTATAATAGTGTACAACTGCATTATAATATTGTTTACATTTATTTCATAATTTGGCAGAAACAAGCAAACAAAGTCAACCCCTTCAGAGCCACTATAATGGTTTTTTTTTATTCATTTAGCCTGCCAAAACAAGTCAATGATGTGAACCATTCTATTTCTTGGACCAAGCCATCATCTGTGGTTTGTGTCTAACCCTTCTCCTGTACCACAGCAGCAGCTGTGGGAGTGTAAAGCATCCATGGGGCACACCTGTCTGGTCTGGTGCTCTGGGGGCTATGTCAGTAGAAGGCAACCCCAAGAGTGAATGTACATTTCCTTAGGCAAATGTTCCAGGGGCACATGAACAACATGCTTTTCACTGCAAACCAATTATAATATTTTTGGAATGTTGTCTAACAGAAAACATATACTTTTAAAAAATGTTAATGAAGCTGCATAAACATCTGTCATACATGTGGATTTGCTTATGAAAGACAAAAAAACCCCACAAAGACCAACTACAAGGGAGGTTTATAATTGAAAATATTCTGACTCCTTAGCTGACAGATGATGACTAATGACCTGTAAATTAATATAAGACAATCTGTGTTACCTACTGTGTTATATTCTTCCATTGTATAATTTTAAATATGTTTACTGCATTAAAGCCTTGCAAGAGTAATACAAAATCAATTTTAAAAGACAGAGTTTTTTGCATAAGGACGTGTTTAACAGCCACTTAAGAAAAGGTATAGTAATTTATTAGCTTTTAAGAAAGATTCAGCTAGAGTCTAGTTCATTGTTACAGAATATTTGCTGCTATAATATGAAAGAAAAGGAAATACATTTTATCTATGTCATTCTGAAAAACAGATAAGTTGATTATTGCTGTTTATTTATATACCACCCCACAACCAGCTTCCCCCAAACTCTTGAGTTTATTTTCCCTAGCAATCATATCTATTAATGGTTACTCATGTCCTTATCTGACTTAGCCATTTATGTATTATCTATATTAAATAATCTCAATTCCCATTCATATCAGCATGATGTAAAAATAAAAGCTTACAGAGAATTGTTTTTTTTTTTAATACAGTTGAGACAAAAATCGGATTTAACTGTCAGGCTTTTGTGACTTTCTGAAGAAAATTTTTTAAAGAAATCTCTACAAATTAATGTTCTCCCTTAATGTTCCTTAATACCAAAACCATCTGCAGAGAAACACATTTTGTAGCCATTTATTTCAACTGACAGAAAGCAGAACACAAACTCCGTCAATAATGCAAAGAATTCCTAGCCAGGTCCTCTGAAATTGTAAACTTTTCTAAAAATCCAATTAATGATAATCAAACAGTTTGAAATGTATTAATGTAGACATTCAGCACAAAGTAAGCTCTCAGGAAGATTTGGGATTGCTATCTTGTTTGTGAAACAAGCAGAATTGAGACCTGAATTGAATAAATTAATAATTTTATAAGGAAGTACAAACAAAGAGTTAAAAGAAAAATACAAAACTGGTATCATTGGTAATTTTTTCAAGTTTTTTTCTTGGTGTTGCCTTTCTTCTCCTTTTCTGTTTTCCACTCGGTATTTGCTTTTTTCTTCTTTCTTTCACTAACTGCCCAATTAGCTAAGTAAACATGAAGCATATTTTTAATTTAGATTCCTATCTAATAAGACATTTAGGCATCTGCATCCTAAATGCTGAAGTTATAAGGATATAACCTTGAGAAAAATGCTTGAACTCAGAGACTGAGTCTATAGTCTAGCACTTGAGACAAGGTACCTACTATTTATCAGGAACTAGTGCAATATAGAGAAATATGTTTAACTCCTTTGAGGTGTTTAGATAGTTTGAATCATGAGTCGAAAAGATGTGCATTTATATACTTGACATCAGGAGCCCAAAAATATTAGTTTCACAAAAGACATCCATAAATATTCTTAAAAAGCTGTGATTAGGCTTTATATATTCTACTATATGCCAAGGCTGTGTTGACATCTTTCTGATCTTTACAAATTGGCTTAATAAATAGAACACACTAACATGAAGTATGAAACTTCTCAGTAGGAGAGCATTTGATCAAGCACCTTCTATGTCACACCTTAGTAGCATAGAAGTCAGACTAAGTAAGGTTCTTAAATAGGTCTTTTTAAGTAATTCAAAAGATTGCAAAGTTACTAGATATTTTTGATTAGTCAGTTGTGAGAGACAAGATGTTATCTCTGTTCAGGAATATTTTTAGTTGACTTGAAGAATGTAGTTCCCTATTGGAGAGAGACCCAGTCAGAACAATAAAATGATGTTTAAAAGGAGGAAGACCTTAATGCTATCATTGGTCCCTCCACGTACTCTTGCATGCAATCCTGGATCCACTACAGTCTGTAGTTTAAGATGTCCTATAATCACCTGAGTGATTTTAAAGCTATCAACTAACATCTATTGGCACTCCTGTTTAAGAGATGACCATGATGAGTCTTAAGCATATTCTTAACAATTAACTTTAATGTTGCTGAACAGAATCTTGGCCAAAAAAGGTTAGTAATAAACATAATAGTTTCTGCTTTATCTGAGACATTTCATTTAGCTATTTATGATATCCTCTCTTTTGCAAAAAGTATTATTTTGATATTTCTTTTTCATACCAATCTTAGTAATTGCATACTGTGACATACAGTTCTGGAGGTCTCTACTGAGCAGCAAATATATCTCTATTATATATCTCTAATATATAGGGAGAGCAGCAGAATGGGATGATGAATGGGTTTTTCTTAAATAGAAGATGGTAGTGCCAGTACTTGCTGAAAGACGCTTATGTGCTGGGACAGTGATAGGAAGTCAGGACATGCAGTTTTATACAAACAGCCACTACCTGGCTGATTGGGAGACCCAAAAGTCCAAACAGACTGGACTAAAGAGGACAACATCTAGCCTTTTTCTCCCCTCAGATCATTCACTGGAAAGTTCAGAAAAGTGAGAGCCTGGTAAAACAGCAACAAAGTCTGAGAAAAAGACTATTTCACAAGCTTCCTGACTCCTCAGGAAAAAAGTATTAGAAATCTAGAGGACAAAATGCTTTTCCTGTAGGATTCTTAGCCCACATTTTGCCTAGTAGAGAAGCTGATACAGTTCTTACTCAATAACCATTCAAACATTAAGATACTATTAACATCTGAATCTTTGGAGGCTAATCCAAGTTGAACTTGAATTTGAACTCTGATCTTGGCACTAAAAGTGGCTTTCACCCACTGGTAATCAGAGTTCTGGTAATCCTAAGTGCTAAGGAGTGGTAACATTCTGAATCTGCAGCCAGACACTAACAATGTATTTTATTCATTTAGGAAAAAAGATAATCAACCAAAACCAGTAATATCCACATTACTGGTGCTGATTTTGTTCTGGAATTCTTTTCATTTTAGCTTATGTCCATAAATGACACTAACCACACTCAAGATTTAAAAAGCAACAAGTCTCATAACAATTATGAAAAGACACAAGCTCAACATGCCAAAGAACCTGTTTATTTCTGAATGAATGAACTTCTAATTTATTTTAACTAAAACCAGTTGCCAAACTCCAGCTGATTTTAGGGGAAGTCGAATTATGATCATTGTGGAATTCCAACATAAACACATACTATACACACATCTGCATACAGCCTTACGTGAAAATGACTTCAGGATTATCAAAAACCAATGACATGTCTTACTTTTTAGGGCAAATCCACAGCAAGAGTTGAAATCAAACTTCTGGAGCCATTGCAAGATAACTCAAATGTTCTTCTTCCACGTATCAGTGTTTCCAGAAGCAAAACATCCAGAAACTTGCAGAGCTTAACACAGCTCTGAAACTGTTTCCCCTTAAAAGAATTCCAAATTTTCTTGTAAAAATGTTTCATAAAGGGAATTCAAATAAAAGTTGCAATGGAAACCTGCTTTCCAGGCAGGTTTCATCACCCCCACTTCCAGGCTTCCAAGTAGCCCAACACAAAGACATGTTTAGGCTCCCAGATCTGCAAAGTGCCACTGAATGTATTTGCAAGGAACTGTGACCCAGAAAGTCCTGGGATTGCCAGCTGCAAAGGTCCGGACTCCCAGGTCCTCCAAGGCTAGCAAGCTCTTGGCTCAATTTCAGGCTGGACAGATATGAAGCCAGGAATTTTGAAGCTCGTGGGAGTCATAGTATCCAAGGGCCAAGATTTCTCGGTCAGCTATGACTCCTAGGCACTCCAGCTCCTCCGCATCCTGGGATCTCAGGGAATCCAAGACCTTCGGCACAAAGCCAGCTCCTCAGAGTGGCTGTTTCTGACCCAGGATCACATTTCCTCTCACAGATAATTATGAATAATAATTTCTGATCAAAGTGAAACCTAATTTAAAAATGTTGAGAAATTCTTGAAACTACCTGAATAATAGAGTGAGAACTGAAAAGTTACCTGTAACAAATGACCAAAGCAAGAAAACATATTAATCAAGAAATATAACTATGGCATAAAGAACAGAGACACTTGAATAAATCATCTGATGTCAAGTTATAATAAATAAAAAGAGAACAAGAATGAAAGAAACAAGGCAACTATGTGGTGAAGAAAAGGCTGAAAAGTAAAAGCAATCTCTGTATGGCCCTACAACTGAATAAACTTTTTTGCTTCATTTTTCCACAAAAATATTTATATGGAGATTAGGGAGGCACATGGTTATTTAGCATCTAGAAATTTAAGTTTCTGTCACTAAATGAAAATAATCTCCAAGGACTTTAACAAAGACAGGTGGTCACAAATATTTCCAGGACTAAATTCTGAAGCAATTTTTACATTAAATGTGATTTAAGAAATACGAATTTTGATATATTTATCAATTTGAGAGAGTAACCTCATCACATTGTGGCTTAAATGAAGACTAGACAAGGACATGACAAGACTAGATAAGAAAGAGATTAGATAAGTATTAGATGAGAAGAAAAATCCAGTTTGTTACTAAGGATGTTGAAACAAAAATCTAGCTAAGAGCATCCATGAGATATTTCTGATATCCCCATTGTTAGGAGTTCAGAGACTTCTGGTAAAAAAGTAATGATTTCTTTTCTATTCCTTAGGTACTTGCTCTTGGAGACAATGTGTTTAGCTAGATGTAGCTTTGATTAGGCTCCCTATAACTGCTGCCAGGCTTCTTCTTATTAAGTAGGGGAACTACTTAAGAAAGGATAACGGTTAGAATAAGTGTTAGTTTTGTGTCAGTAGTATCTTTGGTTGTTAAATTATTAAAATTCAGCGATAAATGGAGAAGCATAATGTCAGTGGTCAACAAAGTGATTGTCCTTTTGAATTTATCCTTCATAGCTGGCATTTCTCCACATGAGAAATACAATAAAAGTAATTAACACTTAATATCCTAACCCTGTAATAATCCAGCAGATAATGATGTCAAAAATGCTGATACCGGTACAACTTTAATGATTTGTTAAGAAATTACCAAAGACATGAGGCATTGGGTTGAACTAAAAATAAAGTCTAGCATTAGCAGAGTTCTGAATCAGTTAATGTTGAGATTAACCTTATTTAATAGCGCTGTTAATGAGTTTGACACACACACAATAATTTAAATAATTAAAAGTTTTAATTAATTTTACTAGTGGGCAAACATTAGGATGCAATGTAAATGACAAAACACTACATAAAACATTCAAAGGGAAGAAGTTGATGATGCTGAACTCAGAATGTCATATGAGAGAGACCTAGATGAGGATGATGTCATGTATCTGCCAGAAAAGGAATATGTCATCTTTATTAGTTGAAGATTTCTAAAGAAAGAAAAATGTAGAGTTAGGACTAATTTGTACAATTCTGGATGTCTCCACTCAGATTATACAAACAAGTGCAAAGAAGTGCTACTGTGCTGACTGGAAGCATGGAGGACTAAACTGGCAAAAATTTAAAGGCATCACCTTATTTTACTTAGAAAAAAAACCCAACCAACTTATGATAGTTCCCTCTAAAATTACCTGTCCTTCCTATCTTTAAAATCTTGTTTCCTATTAATCTTCCAGTTGTTCAGGTTATTTAGCAAAGGTGTTGAAGTTGTGTGTGTTCATCTCTTCATGTTATATAACCTCTTGATAGATATGAAGAATAGGAAATTCAAGATTTAAATCACCCCATTAATTCCACCAAATCTGATAGATATAGAATAGTATTTAATGACAAGAGAAAACTGTGCTAAACTTAAACTAAAATTGTGTTGCCAAGAGCTATACCTTGCCCTCAAAGCAATAGAGGTCAGTATTAGTATGATGGGTACATATAAAATCATCAGTGCTTATATCAGTTACTATATGTCTCAATTTTCAATATCACCAGGTAAAAATACTTAATTTCTAATGGGATAGTTAAACTGAACACATTGCCATATGATTTCTGATGACTTTAACATTATGCCAACTTTCAACGAAATCAGCTTGTGCTGAATAGAGTTTCCTTTTCACATTTGTGATGCAGTTGGCTAACATTATCTCAGAAGAAAATTTAAGTGGATTCCATGACAGTAGATAATAAATAAAATGTGATAAAAGGGTTCTTCTAAAACTGTCATTCAAAACTGCAGATGCTTTGAGTCTCATTCAATATCTTTCTGCTACAATATTTGTGAATTCCTAGATTGGACACAATCCTTTTTGCATCTTACTCTTAAAGACATTATGTTCAACTAACACAATTTAGGTATTTCTTCACAGAATCACAGAATCTCAAGAGTTGGAAGGGACCTCGAAAGATCATCTAGTCCAACCCCCCTGCCAGAGCAGGATCACCTAAACTAGGTCACACAGGAACGCGTCCAGATTGGCCTTGAATGTGTCTAGAGAAGGAGACTCCACAACACACAAGATCATTTCTCGATCATAACTGGAAGGTTAAAAAGTTTATATATATATATATATATATCTCTGAAAGGTTCTGTTATGCCAAAGGGATACTGAAGTCTGCCAAACTGTCTTTGGATCATGTGTTGAAATAAGAGGAAAATACTACTTTTTCAGTATCTCCCTGGGATGGTAAGTATCTGAAAGAAAAGTTGACCTTACCAGAAGTTAAACTACCTTCGGATGAAAAGCTGATCTGATCTCCCAAAATCTCCTATGCTAGTAGTGACTGCTAATTCAAATTGTATTCACCACCACCAGACTTACTTCTCATCATAGTCCCTTGTACCAGGCACCCTCATTATCTTTGGATGCCTTCATACAGTGAAGCTGCTTTCATTTAAGTCC
This sequence comes from Mesitornis unicolor, assembly GCF_000695765.1. Taxonomy (NCBI): domain Eukaryota; kingdom Metazoa; phylum Chordata; class Aves; order Mesitornithiformes; family Mesitornithidae; genus Mesitornis; species Mesitornis unicolor. The sequence goes on from NW_010194995.1 coordinate 11,448, forward strand.
TTCTGGGTGTTGCCCAAAGAAGGAGCCTTGCAGCTGGTTCTTGGGCAACAAATGCAAAACACAAAAGTAGAACAAAAAAGAAAAACAAGCATGCATTGAAATTAGTGACAACTTCAATGAAGACTATGTTTGGAACCATATGTTCAAAATTATGTGTACATGTGCAAAAGAAAATAATGCCTGTTCTGCTTGTAGTTACATTTTGTTGAACTGAGAGATGCTATTCTGATCTACAGCCAATATAAGGAGAAACAGAAGCAAAGCCAGTGGATGTTCCAGTAAATATGACAGGAAAGAGAGAATATCTTATGTCACTGAGAGAAATTAATCAAAATCAAATAAGCCTTGATAGCATAAAAAGGATATTAAAATATAGATATTCCTACAAGTTCACATAAAAGCTGCTTTTTCTGTTGCAAGGAGAGTCTGAGATATTGACAAAAGTTGCAATCATTAATCTTTAGTGGAAAAGTCTTCTACAGTTTTTCAGCCACAGTAACATGGTTCCTTGGAATTTTCATGTCTTTCCTTCTTCCTACAGAAAATTTGATGTTTTTTTCTACTCAACAGTGCACTAGTATCTTCACTGATTATGTTCCTTACATTTTTACCAAATTTGTTTGTGCTTACGTATTTTAACAGTTCATTCCCTTACATGCTATGTAACAGAGATAACATAGACCTAACAAGCCAGCTCTTTCAAACTAGAAGACATTTGAAAAAAAAAAGTAAATCAAACAAAAGCATGCTATTCTAAATATTTATGCGAACACAGCTTTTCAAAGACCAACAGTAGAAAACATGTGAAAACATATGAAAAGTCAGCTAAAATTGTGTACAGTATTGTAAATGTGTTAAATTTGGAAATATACACATAATAGCACTGTTTTCCTTTATGTGTCTGAAAATTCACACAATGTGGATATAGACAAATATGTGGCAACAACAGATTCACTCATAAAAAATCAATTAAATATCCATATTGTCATAGTTATTTGTTCAGCAATGAATGACATTTTGCCTGTGAATCAAGTCAAAAATATGTATCAAACAACACAAGAAGAGTGTTGAGGAATTTGGTCCAAAACTGTGCAGAGACAAATCCCTTTGAAGATGTTCGTATTTTTAACCATTTTATAACAAACACATCTCTGCTGTTATTCCACTATCTCTTAGAGCTATGCTACCATAAACTTGATGCAAAGTGGATCCATTTGGAGGGATCTGCCCTGAAAATAAGCCCCATTCAGGGGTTCAATTTTCGTTTGTAGCTATGGGTGGAAAATCAGAAGCAGGTCCGTTGGCAGAATATGTACTGGAAGGAAGCAAATTCCCACCCAGCTCTGCAGCAGCCCAGTGCCCAGACCTGTTCTTCGATTCTGCTGCAGGTCTGCAGGCCAGCCTGAGACATGCAGGTGCTTGGCTTACTGCAAGCAAAGCAAATTTATCTCAAAAACAAAGAGACCAAACAAATAGCTGAGCATACATATCTGTGTGAACTGCCTTTTTCTTAGGCTCATACAAGGCAGATTCATTCACATTGTCCAGACTGGTAGAGTTTAGAGGTCCTCTTGAATACTTCTTGTAGTCTTAAAAGAATTATAGGCAGGAAAAAAATAAAATAATTTTAAAAATACTCTAGAGAAACTCTCTCATTTTGCAACCTGCAACCTGGATAATGATGTGGAGGTTTGTCATCTTAGTTGACTTAATAGTCACAACATTCCTCTACATACTGTCTGATCTGGAACTGCTCTCATTTCGGAGAACTTCAAAATTTCCTAACAGGTCGAATTTTCAATAGCTATGGATTCTGTTGCTAGAGACGAGCACTGCAGCTTGTGCACCCTGATTACTAGCTATCTTTGAAAATATAACCTATGTATAAATTTTCACTAAACACACATCTATCCTGTTGAAGCCAGGGGTAGCTGTCACAGCTACCGTGAAAGTTAGATTTTGCATTTTTCTCCTAACACACTTCTATGTTCTGAATTAACAAGAGCCTCTAGATCTCGAACAATGTATTTTCAATGGAAAACAAATAAAAAATTGCTTTAACAGTACTTTTAAACTATGATTTTCCTACTGGTGACTAAACAAAGGGTTTCAATGTACATTCTTTATGTGAAATAATACAAGATCTGTACATTTTGTCAATCATTTTTATAAGTTTCTAGTATGATTTATATAAGGTGGTACATGCACTATATTCTACCTGTCATCACACTGAACTCCAGTGGAGAGTGATTTTGTTGCTAATAAATTATACAGGACATTGTAAAGCATTTTCAACAAATTTCAGATTTTGTTTTTAATTTAAAAATTTAGTGCTGTTAGATGTTTCCATACCTTCTCTACAGGATGGTAAGCAATGCGCTGTAACAAGAAGACCTTTTCAGTTTGGGAAAAGCCTTTAGAGAATGGTTTTTGTTGGAAAAGACCTTTAAGATCATTGAGTCCAACCATCGAACCAGCCCTAAGTTCACCACTAGACCATGTCCCTAAGTATGACATCTAGTCATCTTTTAAACAGCTGCAGGAATGGTGACTTTACTTGCTAAGGAGAGGAAATGGCTTTTTTGTTTAACAACCAGAAGTAGATGTCAAATGGTTTGGCTTTTCCATGGGTGGTGCTCTGCTGCATAGCATCACTGCCCCTTTGCACATCGGGTTGTGTGACCAGGTCTTGTCTCTTAAGAAAGAATAAAAAAAAATAAACACTCTGGAAATTGAGTGAGAAAATCAAATAGTGTGCATGTGTGCAGGAGCTCTGGCCAGCTTAGTTTTCATTCCAATAAAGCGGGCATGGGTTTTGATCCACTGAGAATGAGGACTTGATGCAAGCATGAGCATCCAGATGCCTCACTGATTTAAATCAACACCATTCCACTACTCTGCATTGAGCAGTGTAAATTTACAGCAGCTATGGAATTAGCCCATCATTTACTGCCAGAAAAAATAAAATTTCCGGACAGCAATGAGATGAGTAACCAGAGACACAGCTGGATTTACCTATCTGTATTAGTGTGAAAGATTTTTACAACTATCATATAGACACTGAAGCTACTTCAAGTCTTTGCTTTATAGGTGGCTTCATTTAGACTTCCCAAGTGTCTAAAGGTACATCAGCTATCCCTTGTGTACCTTGGGTTTTCCACTGGATACTGAGAACAAAATTAATGCCATCTCAAACCTTCTGATTGCTACACAGCTTTATTCCCTGATGGCTGTAAAATGTATTGAGATCCTGAATACAAAAGGAGTATGAACAAGGGTTTACATTATTTAAAAAGTGAATGCAAGTCTATAAAGCAAGCATGGAGCCTCTGTTAATATTAAAGAAAACTATAATAGATATACGCACTGAACTTATGTCACAAACACTACCTCTTTCCTAATGCCATCAGTTAAACCAGCAGTTTGATATGCAGTCTTGACTACACTGAAATGACTTGAAGATCTGTCTTTGACATCACTATAGCTATAATTTCATCCTAGATGTTTTATTTATATAAGAAAATGTAAATGAACTGTTGTTCATAATTTGAAAAATAATAATTATAACATTTTCTTCTCAAGTTTCTCAGCAATTCTGTAAACTTTGTTCCAAGATAAAAATCCTGTAAATGTTCACTGCAATTGCATTTCTCCTATAGTAACAACAGGTGTGTTCCTGCTCCACTGCACCTTGTGTTTAATGTACATTATCCACTTGTGATGAATTGTGAGAGGCAGCTGGTCTAATTCTGATCTTTTTATCTGTGCTCTAAAATAGAAAATAAATATTGCAAATCTTCACTACTTGCTTCTGGGTAGTAATACTATAGACTAACTTCTGGATTTAAAAATCAGACAAACTACTTTCTTTTCCATATAAGAAAGAAATCCCAAAGGAAGGCAATAACAGATATTTTTTGTTTGGAAAGAATATGTTTAATAAACAATCATTTTGCAAAAAGCACTATACAAAAGAGTCACAGGCACCTGAATTTCCTCATTTGTTAGCAAAGATAGCAGAAACTGAAAAATATGAAAAGGTTAAATCAAGCAAACAGAGAGAAACTTTATGGGGAAGGACATTCAAGTCACTCATATCATGTTTTAAATTTTATCTAGTCACCTTCACAGTAAGATTTTTTTTTTGTCAGTATGTTGCAGTGTAGAAACACAAAAGTAAAATGTAATTGGGCTTGGTGACTGGCATACGGTATTAAGAGGCATCATCATCATCAGATGCCAGAGGGATGACATATAGCCCTACCAGCCACGTCATGCAGGCTCCATCAAGTTTGGAAAAATAGAGCCTCTGGTTTTCAGACCATCTCTGCAACATCTCTGCATTTCTAGTATAACACTAAACAAAAGAGTGCAACATTATCATGTGTTCAACGTAAATCCACTTTTTTGTTTTGCAACATAATTGCTATAAGAGCTTTCTCTGAAGCAGCTTGATGGTTTTTTCTTCCTTTAGCATGAAATAAATTAGCCAGCTAAAAAATATTTTTCTTAATTAAACCAAAAACCAGGTCAGGAGAACAAAAGTTGCAAATAGTTCTCTTTGAACTCAGATGTCTCTCGTTCAGTGGGGAAAGGCTGCATGGTCTTTTCTGTATCAACAACATTCCACATGCATATTCTCTCTATCTTTTTCAGGTAAAAAAAAAAAGGAGGAATTGCAGAAGCAGCAGCTCCCAGATAAACAGGAGAACACCAATACAGTGAATCCCTTTTCTAACATCTCCACTGTGCCTCGTCTCCTTCATGTCCCAATACTGGAACTTGTTTCTACTGTGACTCAAGTCAGCCCATAGCAGTCACTTCGTAACAGTCTGCTGATCTTCTTTTCATCAGCAGAAAGATGTTTTCCAGTGACATTTCTTTAAGTTTATGAAAAGCTCATTTTTTAAAAAAGGAAGATTAATTTATAAAAAAATAGATAGATACATAGATAGATAAGAAACAGACAGATGACATCGTTTAACCAAGGATTCTAAACTTCTGGCTGAAAAGCACATTTTGGTTTGCAGATATCGTCCTTGGTCATGTGTCTACTTTTACCAGAGGTCTCAAGTCCTCCGGTTGGGAGGTTTTTAATTAGGTTACATCTGCCATATTGCAATTCTGTCACACAAATGTCTTATGGAAATATCCAAATAATCTGCAGAAAATGTCAACAAAAAGGATTTTTTTATTTTAAACCATTTCACAAAAAGAAATCAAAACATTTCCTGACTGGCTTCAGGAAAATAAACCCAAAACCCACAAATGTACCCTGGAAATGGGGGGCAGATAGAATCCAAGACTAGGTTTAAATTAAGACTGTCCGATGAATTTGAGCTCTCCTGTTTAGACAGACATCTCAGGGCTTTTTTGGTGTTTGGAGGGACTGGAAAGACAAATACTGAAAAACTCAATAGGTAAAGTTGTCTTTCTGGGTTTTTAGATGTGAACAAAAAAAGAAATACTGAAAATATCTTTCTAATATTGTTCTCATGAGATGAACAACCCACTTTCATGCCTGGGGAGTGCTGGGAGAAGGCTGTGCACTTAATAAAAGCTGTACACAGAATCCTATCCTCAAATGAACAAAAATATCTGAGTTTGTCTGCTTCTTATAGATGGGGCTTGAGACTTCCTTCAGCTGCAGCAAATTGACATTGGCATCACTCCACTGATGCCATCGACATGATTTCTGACACACTGTAGTTCCAGTTCTTTCTAAAAGCAGTCTCTTTTGTATTACAAGGCAGTCACTGCACATGGTGTTAGTTGGTATCTTTCTAGGCATGAAAAGAAAAAAACTGGCTGCGGATAGAGACTGTGCTATCATCTTGGTTCTTGATGTGGTACCCCACAAATTTATGCTGACACAATGCAGTGATTGTAGAGCATATTGTGAAGAAGCAGACCATCTGTTTTCTGCCTCTGTTTTTCTATAAATAACAGACTTCAGTCTCTGTGGGTGCCAGGCTAGCATTTTGCAACAAACCTCTCCAGCCCTTTAAAATTCCTCCTGACCTTCTGCGAATTTCCTGTTCTGCCAAATAGGTTTGTCAGGACAGAGCTGAGGTCTGTCTCCTACCATTAAGAAATCTGCTTACACTACAGCAAAGAAGTTTTCAAGTAGGTGAATCCAGAGAGCCAGTGCCAAAAAGTAGACTTGGAAATTCTGCCACCACTGAAGGTGCTGGGAGAAGGAGGGGTGAGGGGTCAGCTTCAGCGGGGTGGGCCTGAGGTTGGGTAATGCCCTTTCCTGGACAGAAATTGAGATCACATTTTCACTGCTGATTCACTGTGAGGAGCATCAGGTCAAGCTCCACAGGAGTTCATTAGCAACACACGCAGAGTGAGAGTCACCAGATTTTTATTTTCAGTTTCTAATCCTCTAGGGGCTATTTAGGGATAATGGTTTGAGTTTGTAGAATGTGTTGAAAACCTCCTTTGGGTTCACGATCCCACAGGAAATTACTGCTTTTTCTAATCATACTTTTTGGTAAGGGCTCATGCTAGCAATAGCTGGAAAATGTGATAGCAATACCAAACTAAGCCTGATAGAAACAAACCCAAAATTAATATCCACTCTGATAGAAAAAGCACTGAGCAACTCTGACTTAGGATGTGAAGCTGTCTCTCAATATAAAGCTTGTATTGCATCCTGAGTAGTACTCTAAAAATTTATCTTGCTTGCTTATAGCCTTTCAGAATGATTTTACTATGGATGTAAAAACATGACAGCATTCAAAACCACACTGACATGACTAATATTGAGGTGTCATTTTAAAACTTAAAAAGAATGAAAATGGGAAATTTACCCTAAAACACATTTCCAGTGTTCCATCATGTTAAGTTATTCCAGAGAAAAAAAGCAAGGGTAGTTCTAGTGACAAAAGACCAAAGAATTTTGATCATTTCAGGAGGTCTGCAAGACTTTGGAGCAAAAATAATGAATGAAAATGTTAAAGTAGTCTTTAAAAATTCACAAAAAGGAAAAGGATGTCACACTTGGTTCATGTTTTACAATTCAAGAATTCATGTTGTATCTTCATGTCCGTAACATTGCAATGAAAACATTTTCAGTCTTGCTCAATTCTTCTTCTAGGAAATACCCCAGGGGGTCAGTGGCCAAATTACTTATCTTTCCAAGATGTGTAGGCGTGTTAAATCCTGGATCAAGGAAATTTTTTTTTTTCATTTCTAGGGTTCATAATGCAGATTTTTTGTGGGGAACACTGGGAGGCATTAAGGTAGAAGGCAACTACTGCTGCTTTTCTTGGCTTACTGGTTTAGCATTAAAGAAATTCAACCAGTAATCCTAGCTTTAAGAACCTGAATTCCAGGTAAGTTCTTTTATTTCTGTCTGTGTTTAATTTTCTAACTATTTTTAATGTTGGTACATCCATTGGACTTTAAAAGTTAATATATAAAGATGTTGTATAAACATTTAAATACATAATTTATTCACTCACTGTATGCACACCAATAATGAAATATTTTTATGTTTTTAAGACTTATTGGTGGCTGGTACAGCATGTGTCATCATGGTTATCATACATTGCCAAAAAAAAAGGTATCCAAGGTCATATGATCCCCTAGGTGAACTGCGCAGGGAATTATAATTCCCCTCTTTTTGATGCTTTGAATTGTTGTGACATTGTTCTCTATAGGAAGGCTTCTATGGGAAGTCTCTGGACTTCCTATTCTCATCCACTTATCCAAAAGTGTGAAATAGATGTGTACTTGTTGAGAGTAACAGAGCAATTCCCACTCAGTTCTACGTCTCATTGAAGTCCACTGAAAAGTAGCTACATGCTTGTGATAACACTCTCCAATGATGAAAAGAAAAAAAAAATAGGGGTAAAGTTTATGACATGCTAGATGTTTCCTGGAAAGTTCTGAGTACCACCAACTCCAAACAGGACCCTTGGCACTTTGGGGGTCAAGTCTTAGGTCTTGCAAAATCTTTCAGTATTTCTGACCTCTAGCTCATCACAGACTCTCCATGGTGCTTGCTTGATGCTAGTAAATTGTTTCTTCACTTAATGGTCAAATATATCCAGCAAAAACAAACATTACCTTTGAGGTTGTCATTGACAGTTCTGAGTGTTCCTTATAAGAGAGTGATGTGCTGGTGACCACCTGCACTGCTACATATGGCATTCTGGTTCTACCCAGCATTTCAGCTGGACTTGTCTGCATTCCAGATACTTTAATAACTAGCAAAATTTGCAGAATTCATTATTTCCCCATTAAAACATGTTGCGGAGCATCTTCTTTGTCTCAATCTTTATTCTTAAATTTAGAAAAATATTTTTTTTAGGTGCAAGCAGTCTTATTTTAAATAAAATCCTCCTCAACTATGATGAGTTTTTAATTCAGCAGACTGTAATACTACTGAAATATGGAGTATTATGATATTTGTAGGGCCACACAGCCCATAAATAGTTTACAGCTACATTGTTTCAGGACATTTTAGTGAATATAAATATATTATAT